>NW_025920111.1:695393-812100 GCF_902686445.1 Sciurus carolinensis | reverse complement strand
TGATTTTAACATGCCTCTCTCACCACTGGACAGATCTTCCAAACAAAAATTGAACAAAGAAACCATAGATCTCAATAACACAATCAATAATTTAGACTTAACAGACATTTATAGAATATACCATCCAACCAAGAGCGAATACACTTTCTTCTCAGCAGCACATGGATCCTTCTCTAGAATAGACGATATATTATGCCACAAAGCTAATGTCAGCAAATACAAGAAGATAGAGACACTACATTGTATTCTATAGGTTCATAATGGATTGAAGTTAGAAATAAATGAAAGAGTAAAAAACAGAAATTACTCCAACACCTGGAGATTAAACAATATGCTATTATATGATGAATGGATAACAGAAGATATTAGGAAGGAAATTAAAAAATTCTTAGAGGTAAACAAGAACAAAGAAACATCATATCAAAATCTCTGGGACACTATGAAAGCAGTACTTAGAGGAAGATTTATTTCATGGAGAGCGTTTAATAAAAGAAGTAAAACTCAAAAAATAAACGACCTAACACTACAGCTCAAAGCCCTAGAAAAAGAAGAACAGACCAACACCAAAAGTAGTAGAAGACAGGAAATAGTTAAACTGAGAGCTGAAATCAACGAAATTGAAACAAAACAAACAATAGAAAAATTTGACAAAATAAATAGTTGGTTCTTTGAAAAAATAAACAAAATTGATAAACCTTTAGCCACACTAACAAAGAGAAGACGAGAGAAAACCCAAGTCAGTAAAATTCGGAATGAACAAGAAAATATCACAACAGACACGACTGAAATACAAAACATAATTAGAAGCTATTTTGAAAATCTATACTCCAACAAAATAGAAAATTTCGAAGACATCAACAGGTTTCTAGAGACATGTGAATTGCCTAAACTGAACGAGGAGGACATACACAATTTAAATAGACCAACTTCAAGTAATGAAATAGAAGAAGTCATCAAAAGCCTACCAACAAAGAAAAGTCCAGGACCAGATGGGTTCTCAGCCGAGTTCTACAAAATCTTTAAAGAAGAGCTCATTCCAATACTTCCCAAAGTATTCCATAAAATAGAAGAGGAGGGAACCCTCCCAAATTATTCTATGAAGCCAATATTACCCTGATACCTAAACCAGACAGAGACACATCGAGGAAAGAAAATTTCAGACCAATATCCTTAAAGAACATCGACGCAAAAATTCTAACAAAATTTTCGCAAATCGCATACAAAACATATTAAAAAGATAGTGCACCATGATCAAGTGGGTTTCATCCCAGGGATGCAAGGTTGGTTCAACATCAGGAAATCAATAAATGTAATTCACCATATCAATAGACTTAAAGTCAAGAATCACATGATTATTTTGATAGATGCAGAAAAAGCATTTGATAAAATACAGCACCCCTCAACTTTAAAACAGAACTACTAGTAGCATTAAATGAAAAGCCATGATGAGTGGCCCAGACTGGCACACAGCAAGTCTTCAATTCACATTAGCTATTGTTACTAAAGTATTGCCAGTTCATAGTCAGTCAGTTTGCCTCATCCTCACTTTTACTCCCTGCTTATTTGTCAAACCAAACTCAAGTTCTTCTCAATCTTGCTTAGAAATGTCTTCAAAATTGATCTCTTATAATTATTGTCCACTCTCCCTTAAGTGTGTGAACTAGTGTAATAATTTTCTCCTATCTTCCTGTTTCTTCCACTTTCTATTGAGTTCTTCCTTCACATGGATATCACTTTTGAAGGTATAGCAACATATTAAGGTGGAACTCTTCAAGGCCCACTCGTTCTTTTCAGAATTCAATTATCACCAGGTCTCTTCCTGAATATGCTTTCCCTATCCAAATTAAGCAGATCTATTAAGTTCTAAAATATTCTTTGCTCTCTATCAAAATCCTGTCCATTCTTCCAGCTCAGCTCAGGCAGCAATTCTTCAGAATCTCTCCAGTCCCTGTATGCAAAGAACCACTCATTTCCTGTGCACATTGTTTACTCTCTTGTTAATTCACATTTTGTATATCTCTTACAGTCCCTGCTTCAGAGCATTGCACATATTTGATGGCTTAGATTTCCAAACTAAAAATTTTAGCAGTCTCAAATGCAAATTTAAACTAGCTTCACTGGGTTTCAACATGCATCTGTACTTACTGAGTGCATTCAAATTTGATAAAAATCTACTTAAAAGTTTGGAATGGAACAGACGTGTAAGCTCAAAATGTCAAATTATCCAATTGAAAGAGACATTTCACTTTATTTGTAAATCTGCATCCTTGACATTCAGCACTTAGCAGAGTGCCTTGACATCTCTCTCTTTATAAAATATATTTCAGTTCAAAAGCCTACCTCTTTCAGAAAGCCTAGTGCCTTTTCTCCCTAATTGGAATTCTTTAATATCTGCTATAGTCTGCTATTATGATTATAGATGAATGAACAATTAGTGTACATGAATGATTGTGTGCAGAAACTCCTCAGCTCTGCCAGTTGTCCCACTCAGGCTTCCAGTCTACCTTTGCAAAGATCACAAGAAACCTATCAGCATCACTTAAAATTTGTTGTAGACCAAGTCTATTTTGTTTCCTTTACCAGTACATAAGTAGCATATGTGGAAGAGATTTGTTATTTTGAAAGGAAATTACTCTTTTAAGTTTAGTGTGGACATAATCCTAATCTGAATGGTGAGAATGCATCAATTGCATTTTCTAGTTCAGAAAATCTTCATTGTATCATGTTTTTTGTTTATCATTTTAAAAATTGCTCTGTTCAACTATCCTTTTCATTGGAAGAGTAGTAATATTTTAAAGGTGCAAAATTGTTTTCCCTTAGTTTCATGATCCAACCAAAAAAAGAGGGCCCAAGGCCATATAACCCATCAGTCATCAATACTGAGTTATATTTTTTTGGGGGGAGGGCTGCATTTTGAATGTCACCAAGAGAAAATCCAGGAGGGTTTGGTAAAACTAAAATTGAAACACTCAAGCAAGTAGTCTTTCAATGCAGTAATAAAGCGAGGTACAGTGAAACAGGACTATAATCCTAGTAATTCAGGACTGGGACAAGAGGATCACAAGTTCAAGGCCAGTCTCAGTAACTTAACAAGACCCTGTCTCAAAATAAAATGGGTTGATGATGCAGCTCAGTGATAGATCACACCTGGGCCAATCACCAATATCACCCCTCACTACGCACAGTGCAATTTATTATGCAGATTTCTAAATGTAAACTAGGAACTACTGCCCTTCAGTGGTTAACAGTATCATCCCTGAAACAAGGACATTATTAGGCACTTGAATGAAATGTTTACATCAGATCCTATCAAAGAACTAAGGACTCAGCAATCTTTATTTTAATACAAAATCCAGGTGACTGGGTCCTAATTTTCATATCCTCTAGGTACATACTCCCCAACTCCCAGAGATCCTGATAATGTGTAGAAAAATCGTGAAAATGAACAATACTTATTGTTTGGAATACTGCATGAGAAAGTTAGTATAATTTTAGTCATTCCCAAAACCTTTTCTAGAATGTCACCAAGCCATATTTCAATCATGTTGCTTAATTGCCAATAAGGAGGAAAAGAAGAGACCATTCATTGCTTACAAATAGTTGCTGAATTCCACAGAAGCTCTGGGTCCTGCCCCCAGGAGCTCACTGTAGCCATACAAGTCCTTTCTGCTCTACTCATTCTCTGCTGTTCTAACCTTGAACCTTTCAGACAATGAGGCCTTTTATCACCATTTTCACTAAGACCCTGAATCTCATTGCATACATTATGCTTCTGGCACAGTAATTTTACTTGGTATGTATAATTTTAACAAAAGATTAGGGTGTCCAGGCTAAAGCTTTTTTAAAGTACTAGATTTGCTCATTGATAATTTAACTTAAAATTACTAGCTTTTGCTTCTCTGCCTCAGTTAAAATGGTTAAAAGTTGATATTTTGCTGTGTGTAACTAAAGCTTGATTTCATGTGATAGGAATAAGAGCCAGGAGAAAGAAAGAAACCTGATTTCTCCTTAGACATAGTCACATCATCATAACCTATCCCAATTTCAGTAGTAAGCTGGAGAAATGAAATAGCAATTGGAATCTGTTTAGCTTACCATTTTCCAATAAGACCCTAAATCTCATTGTGTACATCATACTTCTGGCACAGAGATGGTACTTGGCATGTATAATTCTGACAAGCAAAATGACCCACTCAAAAGGATAACAGACTTGATTTTTTTTTAACCCTTACCTTTTGTTGACATCTCTTTATGAATTCTTTGGTATCTTTTCATTTAGATAGTCATTGATAATTACTGTATCATCTGTACTCCAGTCAACAAGCTAGATACTGGGAGACACCTTGGGGAACAGGATACAGTTCTAGTCTTGAGGGTCCACAGTTTACTGAAGTTTGCCAGATTAACAGGCAACATACCAAGTGCTAAATGTTTTGGGAGCCAAAGAACTGCAACCAGTTTGAAATGAACCACACTGGGGACACAGGATGCAGGGTGGATGAAACGACTCTAGAGTACGGTAGGGGGAGTTTGCACTGTGTCTAACCCTACTTCATACCTTTTCCTAGGATATGTCCTGCCTATACTCACATATCCAAACAATAGTAATGTGGGTGAATGATTAACAATGTTTTAGCATCAAAAATAATTACCAATATCCACATGAAAGACAGTGATACTACTGCAAGATTCTAGCATGTAAGTTAGTAATAAATAATGCTCTCCTAATCCAGAGAGTTTGGCAAGATAAAGCAACTGCGTCTTCTTTGTTTATTTTTATTTATATTTTTATCTTTATACACTGCATTTTAATTTGTTGTATAGAGATGTTGTACAAATTTTCATTTCTAAGGTTGTGCATGATTCAGATTCATACTATTCATGTAATCATACATGTACATAGTGTAATGATGTCTGTCTCATTCCACCATCTTTCATACCATTGCCCCTCCACCCTCTCATTTTCCTCTAGGTGATCTAATGTTTCTCCATTCCTCTCTCACGCCCCACCCCTATTATGTATCATCATGCACTTATAAGAGAAAACATTCAGTCTTTGGTTTTGGGGGATTGGCTTATTTCACTTAGCATGATATTCTCCAATTCCATCCATTTATCTGCAAATGCAACAATATTATTCTTTATGACTGAATAATATTCCATTGTGTATATATACCACAGCTTCTTTATCCATTCATCTGTTGAATGGCATCTAGGTTGGTTCTACAACCTTGCTATTGTGAATTGTGTTGCTATAAATATTGATGTGGCTACGTTACTGTAGTATGCTAATGTGAACTCATTTGGGTATAAATTGAGTTGTAGGATAGCTGGGTCAAAAGTGGCTTCCTTCCAATTTTCTGAGAAATTTCTATACTTCTTTCCAGAGTGACTGTAATAATTTGCAACTCCACCAGCAATGTATGAGTGTACATTTTTACCCACATCCATGCCAAAATCTATTATTGTTTGTGTTCTTGAAAATAGTAATTCTTATTGGAGTAAGATGAAATCTTAGTTGTTTTAATTTGCATTTCTCTAATTACTAGAGATTCTGAACACTTTTTCATGTATTTATTACTCACCTTTATCTCTTCTTCTGTGAAGAGTCTGTCCAGTTCCTTGGCCCCTTTATTGATTGGTTTTTTTGTACTTTTGGTGTAAAGTTTTGTAAGTTCTTTATAAATTTTGGAGATTAGTGCTCTATCTAAAGTGCATACAGCAAAGAGTTTCTCTCATTCTGTAGACTCTCTTTGCACATTATTGATTGTTCCTGAGAACAAGCTTTTTAGTTTGAATCCATCCCATTTATTGATTCTTGTTTTGATTTCTTGTGCTTTGGGAGTCATGTTAAGGAAGTCTGATCCTAAGCCAACATGATGAAGATTTGGGCCTACATCTTCTATTAGATGCAGGGTCTCTGGCCTAATTCCTATGTCCTTGATCCATTTGAGTTGAGTTATGTGCAGGGTGAGAGATTGAGTTTTAATTTCATTTTACTGCGTATGGATTTCCAGTTTTCCCACCAGTTTTTGAACAGGCTATTTTTTAACCATTGTATGTTATTGTCCACTTGTACATTATGAGGTAATTGTATTTTTGTGGGTTTGTCTCTGTATCTTCTATACCATTGGTCTGCCTGTCTATTGTGGTGCCAGTATCATGCCATTTTTGTACTATTGGTCCATACTATAGTTTAAGATCTGGTATTTTGATACCTCCTGCTTCAATCTTTGTGCTCAGGATTGTTTTATTGATTCTCAATTGTCTATGCTTCCAGATGAATTTCATGATTGCTTTCTCTATTTCCATGAGGAATATCATTGGGATTTTAATTGGAATTGCATTGAATCCATTTAGCACCTTTGGTAGTATGACCATTTTGAAAATATTAATTCTGCCTATCCAAGAAAATGAAAGATCTATCTTCTAAGGTTTTCATTAATTTCTTTCTTTAATGTTCTGTAGTTTTCATTGTAGCAGTCTTTCACCTCTTCTCTTAGATTGATTCCCAAGTGTTTTTATTTTTGAGGCTATTGTGAAAGGAGTGGTTTTCCTAATTTCTCTTTCAGAGGATACATCACTTATGAATGGAAATGCATTAGATTAATGTGTATTGATTTTATATCCTGCTACTTTTCTGAATTTATTTATTAGGTTTAGTAGTTTTCTGGTGGAAATTTTGAATCCTATGAATATAGAATCATGTTATCAGCAAATAGTGACAACTTAATTCCTTCTTTTTATATGTCTTTAATTACTTTTTTCTGCCTAACTGCTCTAGTTAGTGTTTCAAGGAAGATTTTGAATAGAAGTGGTGAAAGAGGGCATCCCTGTCTTGTTCCAGTTTTTAGAGGGAATGCTTTCAGTTTTTCTCCATTAAGAATGATGTTGTCTGTGGGCTTAGTGTAGTTAGTCTTTACAATATTGAGGTATGTTTCTGCTATCCCTACATTTTCTACTGTTTTCAGTATGAAGGGGTGCTGTATTCTTAACTGTAAGTCTATTGATGTGATGAATTATGTATTAATTTCCAGATGTTGAACCAACCTTCCATCCCTGGTATGAACTCCACTTTCTCATGGAACACTATCCTTTTAATATGTTCTTGTATGCAATTTGCCAGAATTTTAAAAAGGATTTTGCATCTATGTTCATCAGGGATATTGAGATAATATTTTCTTTCCTTGATGTGTCTTTGGTTCTGGTATCAGAGTGATTCTAGCTTCATAGAATGAGTTTGGAAGGGTTTCCTTCTTTTCTATTTCCTGGAATGCACTGAGGAATGTTTGTATTAGTTATTCTTTGAAGGTCTTATAGAATTCAACTAAGAATCCATCTATTCCTGGACTTTTCTTTTTGATAGACTTTTGATGCCTTCTTCTATTTCTGTGCTTGAAATTGATCTGCTTACAATGTGTATGTCTTCCTGCTTCAGTTTGGGAGGATTGTATGTTTCTCAAAATTGTCAGTGTGTTCAATATTTTCTATTTTGTTGGATTATAGATTTTCAAAGTAACTTCTAATTATGTTATGTATTTCAATGGTATCTGTCATAATATTTTATTTTTTATCATGATTTTTAGTAATGTGAGTTTTCTCTCTCCTTCTCTTTGTTAGTATGGCCAAGAGTTTATCTATTTTTTTTACTTTTATAGAGAATCAACTTTTGGTTTTGTCAATTTTTTGAAATTTTTTTTGTTTCAATTTCATTGATTTCAGCTCTGATTTTAATTACTTTCTGTCTTCTATTTTTGGTGTTGAACTGTTTTTTTTTTTTCTTTTTCTAGGGCTTTGAGATATAACGTTAGGTCATATAGTTGTTGATTTTTTATTATTTTAATGTATGAGCTCAGTACAATGAACTTTCCTTTATTTACTGTTTTCAGAGTGTCCCAGAGATTTTGATATGTTGTTTTGTTGTTTTATTTTACCTTTAAGAATTCTTTATTTCTTTTCTAATCTCTTCTGTTATTTTTGCATCATTCAAAAGTCTATTTTTTAGCCTACAGGTGTATGAAAAGTTTTTGTTTTTTATTTTATCATTGATTTCTAATCCCATTCCATTATGATCTCATAGAATGCAAGATAGTATGTCTAATTTTTTGTATTTACTAATGGCTTCTTTGTTGCATAACATATGGTCTATTTTGGAGAAGAATTGATGAGCTGCTGAGAAGAAAGTATGTTACCTCAATGATGGATGAAATACTCTATACATGCCCATTAAGTATATTACATTGATTGTATTATTTAATCCTATGGTTTCTTTGTAATTTTATATTTGGAGTTTCTATCCAGTGGTGAGAGTGGTGTGTTAAAGTCACCCAGTATTATTGGGTAGTGGTGTATTTGATTCTTCATATTGAGAAGGGTTAGTTTGCTGTACATTTATGCATCATTGTTTGGGGCATAAATATTTAAAATGATGCTTCTTGCTGCTTTATTGTTCCCTTGAGCAGTATGAAATATCCTTCATTATCCCTTCTGACTTAGCTTTGAAATTCACATTTTCTGATATAAGGATGGAGACCCCTGCTTTTTTACTGAGTCCATGTGCATGGTTTGTTTTCTGAATCCTTTCATCTTTAGTTTGTGTATATCATTTTCTATAAGATGAGTCTCTTGAAGACAATATATTGTTGGGTCTTTCTTTTTAATTCAACCTGCCAATGTCTTTTGATTTAGGAGTTTAGGCCATTAACATTCAGGGTTACAATTTTGATATAATTTGTATTTCTGGTAATTTTTGCTTAATTTTGGTTTTTAACTTCAATTGGTTTCTCTTTTATTGACTTTTCCTTTAGGGTAGTTTCTCCATTTGTGGACTTGTACTGTTGTTTTTCACTTCCTCCTCTTGAAATATTTTGCTGAGAATGATCTCTACTTCGGGCTTTCTACTTGTATGTTCTTTTAGCTTTTGTTTATCCTGGAAAGATTTTATTTCATCATTAAATCTGAAGGTTAGTTTTACTGGGTATAAGATTCTTGATTGGCATCCATGTTCTTTAAAAAATGAAGTAAATCATTCCAGACCCTTCTTGCTTTTAGGGTCTGTGCTGAGAAATCTGCTGATATCTGTGTTGTTTTCCCCTTATATGTAATTTGATGATTTTCTCTCACAGCCCTTAAAATCCTAACTTTACTTTGCATGTTAAGTATTTTCATGATAATATGACTTGGTGTGGATCTGTTGTAATTTTCTGCACCCTGTGTTCTGTAAGCCTCTTGTATTTGATTTTCCATTTCTTTCTTCAGGTTTGGGAATTTTTCAGATATTATTTTATTGAAGACATTCATTTCTTTGGTTTGCATCTCTGTGCCTTCCTCAATCCCAATAATCCTTAAGTGGTCTTTTCATGATTTCCCATAATTCTTGGCAGTTCTGTTCATGATTTCTTACCATCTTCCCAGTTTGGTCAACTTTATCTTCAAGATTAAATACTGTGCCTTCATTGTCTGAGATTCTGTCTTCCACAAGATCTAGTCTGTTGGTAATGCTATATATTGAGTTTTTAATTAGGTTTATTATTCTTTTTTCATTTCAAGCATTTGTTTTTTTTCCCCAGAATCTCAGTCTCTTTACTGAAGTGCTCTTTCCTTCCTATATTTTCTCTTTTAACTGTTTATTGGAGTGATAACACATTACCTGCATTCGTGCTCTTCTCTTTTGCTTCATGGATCATTTTAATTATGTAGATTCTAAACTCATTTTCTGTGATTTCTACTTCCATGCTATCATTATCTTCCATCCAAAATCTTGGTACACTCTTTTAGCTCCTTCTCATAGAAATGCCTAAGTTTGATAACAATGCTCCTGTAAAAAGACAGCAAATCACGAGACAACTACATATTCCCTGTTGGCATCCAGCCAGTTGAGATTGAAGGGTGTGGAGATTTGAGGCTCCTTCAGGAGATGGTACTTGGTTTCTATCCTCAGGGGCTGCTTCTAGGCCTTGGGAGACTTGGGTCCCAATGAGTGCATGCTGTGACATCCTGGATGCTCTGCAGATACCTGGTGATTTCACAGAAAGGCAGACTAACATCAGAACAGCATCACAGCACCCATGGCAACCAGAGAAGCTTTTGGTTATGGCCCTTTCTGACAAAGACTCAAGGCAAGCCCAGGCTGAGCTGTGATATTAGGAGGGAAGACAGAGGTAGGCAGCCCCAGGGGACTGTTATATTCAAGAAATGTGATGCCAACTTCTTAAGCCACTGGAAGGGGAGAAGGAGTGTTGGGGGCATGGCATATCATACCTAAGTGTTCCAGCTCCTTCCTGGGCAAGGAATCCTGGTGAAAACTTGCAGTCCACACTACCCTCAAGGCCTGGCAGGTGGTAATGTCCTCATTCAGCCTGCACCAGGCATGCTGGCCATTTGGTGACACCAATTCTGCTACAGCCTGTTGGTCCCTACCAGGTCTAGTGGCCAGGGAAGTCATGGAAGCATGTTCGGTTGCTTGCTCAAGGAAGCATGTTCAATTGCTTGCTGTCACCCAGCAAGACACTGAACCCAGTGTCACTGACCTTGAACACCATTCCTCCAAGCCTGGACTCACCCACTATATTGATCAGTCATGGAAATGGCCTACGACCCTCACAGACCCATGGAATAATTACTGGGGACAGCTTCAGACATAGGGCTCTGGTGCCTCTCCTGCAGCTCTGTGAGTTGGTGATGATTAAGTTGAAAAACATCACCAAACCTTTGCAGGGTGCTCCTCTTTTTCTACAATGCTTAAACAGGTGACAGCATAAATCTCTAATGTTGAACTTTTATTCTAGGTGACAGTGGGTGCCTCCTGTGATCCCTAAAGAGGAGAGAAGGGACTGAGTCATTTAGCAAGTGTGATGGAGGCCAGGAGGCAGCTGGCCAAAAAGTAGAGCTGTTCTCTGCACACTCCCCCTGCCAGGCCCCACTACATTTGCTACTGTCCTGCAATTTGCTTGCTTCCAGAAATTATCTTGGCCCAAGTTTCCAAGGAGCCCTTCAAAATACCTTTAAATGCACATATACCTTGAAAATCTGTCTTGGCATAAAGGTTCATCTTCATGAACTGACTCATGCCTATCAGACACAGTCCTTCTGTGACAATGCCCAAGGTCTTTATAGCAGGTCCTGGAGAATGCAGACTACAGGTTAGTGTCATACCCTGGTGCAACAGTGCTCCAAGAAAGTGAATGTGATGGATGCAACAAGTTTCTGATAGTGATGTGAGGAGCACAGTATTCCAGTGCATAATATCATCTTGATCCATGCCTCATGCTGCAAGTTCAGAATTTTACAACATTTCAAAGCTGAGTATCGAAAAATTGAAGCACTATGGACTTTACTGTAGGGCACAAACTGCATAAAGTTGATGGAATTGAAAAGATAAATTCAGTGAACACATAGTAAACTTTTTTATTGCTAATGGTCTACAAAAATAAACCTATCGATCCCTGAGCTTCAAAATAATATAAAAAAACAGCAAGAAGAAATGAAGAGATCATTTAGTAAGCAAAGATAATCACTGACAGTAACTCAATTTACAAAGGATATGAATGCCTTTGCAAATTTATGGCTCTCTCCTGTTGCTTGCAATAGACAGCAGATTACAAGTATACTGATTTTGCTTGTCCTACACATGATCTGTGATGTCTTGTGTAGGACATCATTATGAGGAAAGACTTTTTTTCCACCATGCCAGCGGCACCAAAGCACCACAATTTACACAAGTATAGAATTGGAAAGCCAGCTCTGAGTGATAGCTTTCAAAGTAAATAGTTCCCTCATCATCAGAACTTAAAACAATAAATCTCTACTAAATTACAGAAATGTAGACCTGATATGGTTGAAACCTGAATTTAAAAAACAGAAAATTAAAAAAAAAAAACTAAAGTTGTTATGAGAGTTATTATCCAGGAATAAAACATCCTAAAACATTTATAAAATATAATTTTTTTCTTCTCAATAGTTGTATGCACCACAAAGATGCTGCATGCCTAATATCCCTGATTTCCTTCTTTAAATGTGAACTTTCTAAATAGATGTTCTTGAGTGATGTGTACCCTTGAAAAACCAATCCAAAATTTACACAAAACCATGTGAAAGATGAGAACACTGCCTCCTAAACCCAATTCTACACAGCATGTCTTCAGAATACCCATCAAAATACATTCTACTGTGATATACAACTAATTTTAAATAATAATAAAATATAATAAAAACTAGCAAAAACATTATAAAAATGCTTCATTAGAGTTGTGACTAGACCTAAAATGAATCAGGAAAGCAGGTTTTAAATATCCATCATGGCTCCTGAGTGACATTAGAAGAAACTAAAATAATTAATCAGCCCAGACTCACTCAATTTCTTTAAGGAAAATAATATCCTCCCAAAGCAAAGCAAAACACAGTGAGAAAATAATGCAAAGAGCAGCTCTCTTTTGTCATCAACTCTAGGTTTCCCAGCTGACCTTTAGGTTGACTTCCATTGCTTCCAGGTTTATCATTCTCCTCAGTGGGTGTTATACTCCTCCTGTGCTTATTTTGGACAGTCATGTTCCTGTCCTGGGGCTTCCCTAGCATTTTGCAGATGGGTCTTATTACACTTCAGGGAATGGTTGAAGAGCAGAAGGACACTGGCACTTACTGAACATTAGGAGTTACTGTTCCTCTTTCTTATCCAAGATCTTGACCAATGGAGTGAAAATGAGACTTTCCTTGCCTGGGGAAGCCACACAGTCATCTTTAAGTCACTTTCCAGGATGTCCCCATATCCATTGTTTTCCTCAGTATCCACCTCAGCAGTGACCTTGAAGAATCACTTCAGTTAAGAGTATCTGCTCCTCTATTTCCATCTTCCACTCAGGGTAAGACACATCAGGTAAGGGGCTGTGCTTAGACTGTGTAAAATCCTCTCTGTGGCTGGCCCACTCTCTCAGAGCAGGGGCAGGACTGGGATGTGTGGGCTTCTATTGCAACTTGAAGACAAGTCTATTATTTTTTTTGTCCTCCCCAGGACTGCTGGCATCCTTACCACCTGCCTCATTCTTCCTATAGCTATCCAGTGCCTAGGAGTTGGAGACGTTTTGTAGTATAGGAAGTTGTTGATATATGTTAGCTATGGTGCACAGCAACCAAACTGGTAAGGTTTGAAAACATCTGATGGCTGCTCATTTCAAATAACCCACCTGGCTTCCTGGGTGGCCCACTCAAATGTCTATTCCCATTGGGGTCAATGGGACTGAGGGAATCCATGCAAAGAACCTCATCAGAAAATTCAGAGAACTTTGATGATAGGGAAGATTCAGATGCCTGCCTTTATAGTCAGCAAGCAGCAAAAGTGAAGGCTCCCTATGTGAACCTTTGGGGTCTTACTATGGAGCCCAGCAAAGTTGTGTATGTTCTGGGTTAGAGTGCTGACCAGAGAGGAAGAGGCTCTGTGATCCAGCCACCCCAGGAGGTCATGTTCTTATACAGAGGCCTGGGAGGGGGCCTTGATTCTGGGTAACCCTGCATATTCCAGCAGGATTGAGAGCTGAGCTTGGCACAGGCTTGAGCTGTGGCATGACCATCATGGTAGGGTGGGCAGAATGCTGGTTACAGAGCCCAGCACAAGGTGGCCAACAGACACCCAGCACAGTGGGCCAAGATCAGGGATGGAGAAGGCCAGGATGGTAGAAAAGGAGGCAGAGAGGAAGAGCAATGCAAGTGGGTTCCCAGTGGTGAGAGGAAAGTGGGGAGGGTGGAGCAGGATAGAGTTATGCAGAATTTAGGCTGGGGAAGCCTCCAATAAGTTTTTGTAATGTGGTTCATTTCTTGAAATTGTTAACTTCAATTCTAAGTCCCCACAATATATATGAGAATTACCTTGAAAATTGTGCACATTTAAGAAATATTAATTACAAGTTTTATGATACAATTATGGAAACTATATTACACATAAAAATGTGAAATCAATGACATGACACCAGCAGAAACAAAATAGTATTATAAAAGACTACAGGTCAAACAGAATGTCTTATTAAAAACAAAGTCTAAAGAAGAATCAGTTCAATGCTGCCTGGGTTGCTGTAATTAAGAACCAGACTGCCCAGTGAGTGCCAAGATTTCCTACAACATGTACACAAACTCATGTGAATTTACAGTTAGCTCCCTAATATTTTAAAGATACAGCTGAATTCATGCTCTAAACAGTTCATGACAAAGCAAAATTTATTTGAATATATGACTCAGGAGACCAGATACTAACGCAGTGACTATCTGTCTCAGAACTATAGTCCCAGTGACTAACTGCGTTTGGTAGTTAGTTAAGTAACTAAAGGAAAAAATGAAGAAAATCACAGATAAAAGAGCATACTTTGCAAAGCTTTGATTAAAGGCAAAGTCTTAGACTGGATACAGTAGCACCTTCTGATAATCCCAGCAGCCCAATAGGCTAAGTCCAGAGGATGACAAGTTTGAGGGCAACCTCAGCAGCTGAGTGACAAGTTGTCTCAAAATAAAAAGTGAAAAAAAGAGAAACTGTGGATGTAGCTCAGTGGTGAAGTACCATTTGGTTCAATCTAAGTACAGAGAGAGAGACAGAGTGATCAGAGTCTTAAAGCAAATGAATGAGAAGTACAAAAAATAAAAAACTCAAAGAAAGAATGTGCTACTTGTTCATAAAATGAATATGGTGTCTTTTATTAAATCTCTTAATTTAGGACATTTCTCTGATAGCCATAAACACAGGATATTTTTATATATAACATAACTAAGGAGATTCCTTGATTTGCTTAAAAACATGAATTTATTCCCATTTTATATAAAAGTAACATGAAATAATAATTTATCCAAAGATAACAGATATGTGTATTATAAACTGAAAATTTCCAGGATAGATATGCAAGTAATCCATCAGCTGGGAAAATGAAAAAGAAAATGATTAAGTTTATATTAGCCAATGCCAGGGAAAATATCATATATGTTTCAATCATTGCCTATAAGCCAAAGAATCAATTTTCAAAAGAAATATGGAAGATAAGATTCCATAACAGGAAAAAGTTTGGTGAAATGTAGTACTTTCTCCTTGTAGAAATAAAGAGAAAGCAATTAGAATAAGTCTTCTCTAAACAGTATTCAATTTTATTTAAAAATATTAAATCCATCAGATTGCTATCTCCTAAGATATCTTCACACAGCCCTTGTAACAAAACTATTCATTAAGTATTTAAAAGAGAAAAATGTCCAATTATATAGAAAAGAGTATACCGAGGCTCTTTCAACATACCCTTAAGTCAGTATGAACGGAAAATAGCTAAACTATGCTTAGTTGCTCATCAACATGTACATAAACCTACATGAAGAAACTTAGCTCTGAATATTCTATCCCTTTGCTTTCATCCATACAAAGCATGCAGATGATGTATTTCTTGCTATCTCATGTTTTAAATGTAAAGCATGTATGTGAACTCTCTGCTTCATAATCCAGGTTTTCTCTCATTTGTCATGTTTCAAATTTATCTTTGGAAATTGAATAATTATCAAAAATGTCTCATTCAGTTAGAGATTATCAGTAACTAAAAGATTACCATAGTCTGAAGGTTTTGAAAATTAAATAGCTTGAGCAATTATTTCCTGCAGTAGAATGAAGATCAGTGATGAATGACAAATCTAAGAGCAAAAAGGATTTTTTAACCTTTATGCTTAAATAGAAGACATTACTTAGGAAATATGTGATATTAGGAACAAAACCCAATTGGTAAACTCTTTTTCAAACTGAAAAGGAAACAAGAAAGAAATTTGAAAATGAAAAGCACTATTCAACATATAAAAATATGTATGATCTGCCAATAGAACATATATTTCTGGATTTGTTTGGTAAAAGGAATGGTAGATTTTGTGATTAGTCACCTATAGCCTTTCTCTAGGTATCTCAAGTTCCCAGCAAAATCATTTATTTACAATGGAAGGCAAAGCCAGAGCTGAAGTATATGGCTTTCTTTCAGCAGAGCAAACTGGCTCATAGGTATCTATCACCATGGCCTTCTTTAAAGTCCCTAAATGTCATTGTGATTTGTGTGAAAGTAAGAGAACAATTGAATTCCTCCCTGTCCCCACTTTTATAACCTTATGTTGAAACTTACCTGAAGTTTACCAAGATAATTTTAAGAACTTCATTTCAAAATATTTTATTAATAAACAGCTCTTTTCTGTAAACACATCAGTTACTTGCTCTTTTCTTATAACAACATATCTCCTAGTACATTTGAGTGATTAATAATAAGTTAATCTTTCAAAGTTCCTAGTGCTATACCTTTAGAGAGGAAGCAGACAAAAAAATTTGGGGAATCCAATGAGTTTTCCTATTTATATAGTCACTCATCACAAGTTCCTACCTTGCATTCAAACAGCCCTTTTATGCCATCATCAGGATTGAAACCCTTCCCTAAGAAAACTGAATTTAAATAGGATATGGTCTCATAATCAAGAATAAGTATTTAGCTCTTTTTTAAAAAAATAAAATCATTAAAAGAAGATACAAATACTTCCCAAATATAGTCTCAACCTTTAAACAGTCAAAACTCACCTAGGAAAATAACAATATAGATCCCAACAGTACTCAAAGGACTTTTATTTGTATTTAGTTTAGAAAGGAATCTAATTTTGCCCATAACAGAATGAGGCAGTTAGTAGTCTGCTAGATATGAGACTAAAACAACCAAATTTCTGCCCCTCCAAGTCTGAGTCACTTTGATGAAACCACACCACCTTGCTACAATTCAAGTTTATATAATGCTTTCCAGTTTTTCTAATAGGCTACTTTTAGAGAGGATTTAGGATCATGGCAGAACTGAGCAAAAGTTAGAGGTACTGTATATCCCCATACCTCCCACATAAGCATACAGTCAATTCCATACTTGAGTTTTAAAGAACAGAAAACATTTTAAAGCTTTATAACCAAAATTCTATGAAGTAATAAATATTATTTTAATTTGCATTTATAAGTGAGGAAAAGTAAGTCACAGGCTACTGATCCTCACTCCCAACCTCTGTTTCCAGATGAAAATCATAGAAACCAACAGTAAAAACTTCCCAGTGTCCTTCAGTTCACCTAAACCACAGGAATGTGAGAACTCCCACTACTACTGCAACTCCTTCAAACCTCTCCCATCATGAAGTAATTTAAAAAATGCTAATCCTAAACCTAATATAAGAAATTTACAACCCCAATCACATTCAGAGGTTAACCGAAAACCTCATGCCATTTGAGGATTTCCAGGGACATTCTGAATCAATTGTTTCTGCATCCTACATTCTCAGGCCTCTGTATTTTGGTCCTTATTCTTATCCCTTACAATATAATCTTACATTTTTTATTCAAAGATAATATTTTCAGTGCTCTTAACCAATTCTCACTTTTCTAAGCTGTTGAACTTCATTCACTTCAGTATCCACTACAATTTCACAATCTTTCCTTTACAAAACTTGATTTTTGAACACAGCTGTTCTTTGTAAATGACAATTCAAATAATATGTCTCCTCTACTCTTAAACTTCTATTGACTTCATTATAATCATAAAATGAATATCCCCTAGAATTTGGCCCCATTGTTTTTTTACAATACAATAAATATCTAACA
Source organism: Sciurus carolinensis (assembly GCF_902686445.1). Lineage (NCBI taxonomy): Eukaryota > Metazoa > Chordata > Mammalia > Rodentia > Sciuridae > Sciurus > Sciurus carolinensis. Next base: position 794,489 of record NW_025920111.1, on the reverse strand, counting down.
GCATGCCTAGGACATTTCAGAGGGTTAAGTGCTGGTTGGAATTAAGACTGTTAAGCAGAACATGACCAGTGCTTCTAGTAAGCAGTCTGGTAGTGAACTAATGGAAAACACCGCAACTCCATGAGGAGTACCAGTGATAAAGTAAGAGAAAGACTGAATGCCACTGAATGATTTCTTGAGAAAAAAATATCATGCTTATAGAACTTGAAGAGTTAGCTTGAGAAGTGCAGCTAGCATGTCAAGCAGAGAAAAAAACAATTCACAGAGGAAGTACAAGCAAACCTTTGCCAGGAGCACAAAAGAAGTTATAAAAACCATCTGTGGAGATGAATCTGAAGATATACAACAGAAACAAAAGTTTTTTTCACAAGTTTAATTTTAATATTCTATTTTAATAATTAATTCATTTACATTTTTTGAATAAACCAGACACTTTTTAACTTATTAGTTATACATGATAGAATGCATTTATACATTTTGAAGTATACACAAAATAATTGTAGTCTCTCATGTTTCTTGTTTTAAAATTTAGTATCACATCATTCATGCAGTTCTACTTGTCTGTTAGGTAATAATGACTGTTTCACACTACTATCATTCCGACCTGCATAAAAATCCCCCTACCTTTGCTCCCCTCTATCTAATAAAAAGTAATTCTATTCTTTTCTATTGCTGCCCCACTTTTTGTGAATTAGAATCCACAAAACATTTGGGAAAACATTTGGACTTTGGTTGTTTTGGGCTTGGCTCATTTCATTTGGTATGATATTTTCTAACTCTATCTACTTACCAACAAATGCCAGAATTTTATTCTTCTTTAAAGCTGAGTAATATTCCATGGCATGCTCTCTATGTACCATATTTTCTTTATCCATTCATCTGTTTAAGGGCATCTAGCTTGTTTCCATGTTTAACCTGTTGTGAATTGAACTGCTATAAACATTGGTATGGCTGTGGCACTGTAGAATGCTGAATTTAAGTCCTTTAGGTATAAACAGAGAGTGGAATTGGGGGTCAAATGATAGTTCCATTCCAAGTTTTCTTAGAAATCTCCATACTGCTTTCCATTATGGTTACACCAATTTGCATTCCCACCATCAATGGATGAGTGTGCCTTTTCTATCACATCTGCCACAACATTTATTGTTGCTTGGATTATTGATAATTGCCATTCTGATTGGAGTGAGATAAAAATCTTAGAGTAGATTTTATTTGCATTTCTCTAATTGCTAGAGATATTGAACATTTTTTCATATATATATATATATACATTGAATGATTGTATATCTTCTTTTAATGTGACCATTCAGTTCCTTAGTCCATTAATTTATTGGGTTATTTTTTTTTTGGTGTTAAGTTTTTTGAGCTCTTTATATGGCCTAGAGATTAATGCTTTTTCCAAGGTGCATGTGTTAAAGATGTTCCCTTAATTTTTATGCTCTCTCTTCACATTGTTGATTGATACTTTTGCTGAAAGGAAGCTAATTAGATTGAGATCATTCCATTTATTGATTCTTGATTTACCTTATTTTGATTTAGAGGTCTTGTTAAAGAAATCAGATCCTTGATGGACATGGTGAGGATCGGGGCCTACTTTTTTTCTAGTAGTCCCAGGGTCTCTGTTCCAGTTCCAAAATCTTTGATCCACAGTCAGTTGAGTTCCATGAAGGGTGAGAGATAAGAGCTTAATTTCATTTTGTTACATACAGCTTTCCAGTTTTACCAGCACCATTCATTGAATGAGGTACCTTTTCTCAATGAATATTTTTGGTGCCTTTACCTAACATGAGATACCTGATTGTTGTGGGTTTGTGTCTGTGTCTTCTATTCTGTATCATTGGTCTCTGTGTCTTTTCTGGTGACAATATCATTTTGTTTTAATTACTATGGCTCTGTAGTATAGTTTGACATTTGGTATTGTGATGCTATCTGCTTCACTTTTCTTGCTAAGATTTGCTTTGGGTCTTCTGGGTCTCTTATTTTTTCCAAGTGAATTTCATGTTTTCTTTTTCTAGTTCTATGAAGAAAACCATTGGGATTTTAGTAGGAATTGCATTAAATTTGTATAATGCTTTGGTATTATGGCTATTTTTACAATATTAATTCTGCCTATCCAGGAATATGGGAGATCTTTCCATCTTCTAAGGTCTTCTTCAATTTCTTTCTTTAGTGTTCTGTAGTTTTCATTGTAGAGGTCTTTCACCTCTTGTTAGATTGATTCCCAAGTATTTTTTAGGTGATTGGGAATGTGTTAATGTTTTTATTTCTCTTTCAGAGGATTCATTATGAATGTATAGGAATGTGTTTGATTTATGGGCATTGATTTATATCCTGCTGTTTTTCTGAATTCATTTATTCTAGAAGTTCTTTTGTGGAATTTTTTTGATCTTTAAAATACAGAGTCATGTCATTGGCAAATGGTGATAGTATGTTTTCTTCTTTAACTATTAGTGTACCTTTAATTTTTTTCTTCTATTTGTTCTGGCTGGAATTTCAAGGACAGTGTTGAGTAAAAGTGGTGAAAGAAGGCATTCTTGTATTATTATAGGTTTTAGAGGGAAAGCTTTCAATTTTTCTCTATTTAGAACTATGTTAGCCTTGGATTTAGCATATATGGCTTTTACGATGTTGAGGTAGGTTCTCACTATCCCTAGTTTTTCTACTGTTTTGAACATGAAGTGGTGTTGTATTATCAAATTCTCTTTCTATATCTAATATGATGATTGTATGATTTTTGTTTTTAATTCTATTGATATGATGAATTGTGTTTTTTGCTTTCACTATGTTGAAACAACCCTGTCTCCCTTGGATGAACTGAACTTGATTGTGGTGCACCATTCTTATGTTTTTGTATGAGAGTTGCCAAAATTTTATTGAGATTTTTTGCATCGATATTCATCAGGGATATTTTTCTGAAGATTTCTTTCTTTGATATCTCTTTGTCTCATTTTGATATGAGGGTGATATTAGTCTCATAGAATGAACTTGGAAGGGTTTGTCTGTTTCTCTTTCATAGAATAATTTGAGGAACATTGGTGTTTGAAGATCTTGTAGGACTTAAATGAGAAGATGTCTGGTCTTGGATTTTTCTAAATTTGGTAGGCTTTTAATGGTATTTTTGGTTTTATTACTTGATATTGTTCTGTTGAAATCATTTATGACCTCCTGATTCAGTGCAGTTAGGTCATATGTCTCTAGAAATTTGTCAATGTCTTCAATATTTTCTATTTTATTGGATTATAAATTTTCAAATAGTTTCAAATTATCTTCTGTATATCAGTTGTGTCCATTTTGATATTTTGTTTTTCATCACGTATTTTAGCAATTTGACTGTCCGTTTTTTTACTTTTTGTAGTGTGGCTGGGTGTTTATCAATTTTATTGTTTTTTTTTCAAAGAATAAACTTTTGTGTGCTTTTAACTTTTTTAAATGTTTCTTTTGTTCCAATTTTATTGATTTTGGTGCTGAGTTGAATTATTTTCTGTATTCTACTCTTTGAGGTATTGATTTGTTCTTTGTTGCCTAGAGCTTTCAGAAGTAAAGTTGTCATTTATTTGTTGACTTTTTATTCATTAATAAATAACTTAATGCAATAAATTTTCCTCTTTGTACTGCATTCATAGTATACTAGAAATTCTGGCATGTTGTGTCAGTGTTCTCATTTACCTATAAGTATTTCACCCTAGGTTTATTCTACTATCCATTCATCATTTAATTGTGTATTATTTAGTTTCCATGTGTTAGAAATGATTTTATTTTTTATTTTATAATTTATTTCTAATTTTAGACCATTGTGATCTGATAGAATGCAGGGTATTATCTCCATTTTTTTGTATTTATTAAGTTGCTCTGTGGCATAAAATATGATCTACTTTAGAAAAGGATCAATGGGCTGTCAAGAAAAAATGTGTATTCACTCATTGATGAGTGAAATATTATATTAACTGTTAAATCTAAATTATTGAGTGTGTTATTTATTTCTATGATTTCTTTATTTAGTTACTATTTAGAAGATCTGCCAAGTAGTGAAAGAGGTGTGTTATAGTCATCAGTATTATTGTGTTTTGGTATACTTGATTCTTGAAATTGAGAAGGTTTTTTTGTTTCTTTGTTTTGTTTTATTGTTGTACTTAGATGCTCTGTTGTTTGGATCATAAATATTTGCACTTGTTATGACTTGCTGCTGTATAATTCCCTTTAGTAGAATGAAATGAACTCCTCTATCCCTTCTCATTAACATGACCTTGGAGTACACTTTATCTTATATAAGGATGGAAACCCCTGTTTGTTTTTGTAATCCATACGAGTGATTTTTTTTTTCTTATCCTTTCACATTCAGTCTGTGGATGATGTTGCCTATAAGGTGAGTCTCTTGGAGACAGCATATTGTTGGGTTTTGTTTTCTAATCCAATCTGCCCATGTTTTTGATTGATGAGTTTATGTCATTAATATTCAAGGTTATTACTGAGATAAATTTTTTCCCATCCATTTTGGATTATTTCTGACTTTTAATTTGATTTAGTTATTTTTTTTTGACTATTCATTTAGAGTACTTCCACCCTTTGCTGGTTTTTGCTTTTCTTTTTCACTTCATCTACATGGTTTTTTGTTGACAATGTTCTGTAGTGCAGGCATTCTAATTGTGATTTTTAAAACTTCTGTTTATCTTGGAAGATTCTTATTTCATCTTCAAATCTGAAAGCTAATTTTGCTGGATATGAAGTTCTTGGTTGTCATCCATTTTCTTTCAGAGCTTGAAATGTGTTGTTCTTTGACCTCCTAGCTTTGAGGGTCTGGATGGAGAAATCAGTTGAGATCTGAATTGGTTTTCCCTTATACATAACTTGTTTTTTTTTTTTCTCTCTCTCTCTCACAGCCTTTAAGATCTTATCCTTATTCTATCTTTTAGTCATTCTCACTATAATGTGTCTTGGTGTGGGTCTTCTGTAGTTTTGTATATTTGGCATCCTGTAAGCTTTCTATATTTGATTTTCCATTTCATTATTTCGGTTTGGAAAATTTTCTGATATTATGTCATTGAAAAGATTGTGCATTTCTTTTGCTTGTATCTCTGTTTCTTCTTCTACCAGATAACTCTTGAAATTGTTCTTCTCACATTATCCCATAGCTTCTGGAAGCTCTGCTAATGAATTCTTACCATCACTGCATGGTCAACATTATTTTTAATATTAAGTAGTTTGTCTTCATTGTCTGAAGTTCTGACTTCCAAATCATTTAGTCTGTTGGTGAAGATTTCCACTGTTTATAATTTGATTTATTGATTCCTTCATTTTGAGGATTTGTGCTTGTTTTTTTTCACAAACTCTAATTCCTTATTGAAGTGATCTTTCACTTCCTGCATTTTCTCTTTGATTTCACTCTTTATACCATCCTTTATTTCACAGATCCAGATTAACCATATACTTTCTAAACTTCTTCTTGAATATTTCTTCTATTGTGTTGTCAAGTGACTTCTCTAATTGGGGCATCTTGGTTTTTTGTTTCTTCTTTTTCACTTGTTTTTTATGTTTTGTGTGTTTTCCCATGTAGTTGTATGAATCTGAGACAATATAGATTCTATCCTGTACACCTATATTGTAAATAAAGATTTCCATTATCCCACCTTTAAAGAGAGTCCAATATCAACAACACCTAGAGCAAACAATATACAGCCTCAAATCTAATATCTACCTGCAAGGCTTTCACTACCTTTTTGCTATAAACAGCAATGATGAGTTAAATCATTGTCCACAATAAAAACAGAAAATATGTTATACAGATTTACAATCTCAAATAATGGACAAAGGCAGAACAGAAACAGTGCAGGACATAGTGTTCATGAGGGAGAAACAGAGAAACCAGAAAAAAAAAAATCCACAAAGCATGGGAGAGAAACCAACAGAGATTGGCTATTACATGGAGAAACAGTAGAAAGGGAATCTAGGAAGACAAGCAAGAGGAAAAATACATACTGATGGAAGACAAAATTAAAAATATAAGAATATACAGAATATATAGCAGTCTGCAAAACACCATGTGTATATTATTGTCTTCAACAAACTGCTGCACAAAAACACCCTGCTCCAAATATGATAGAGATCAGAGAAAAATAATAATAAAATAAACCTCAGTGGAAAATTGAACAACTGTCTCTGCCAGCATCCAAATGCTTCTCAGCCCTGTCTCTGACTTATCACAAGACAGGCCCTTGAATACCTGGCCACTATCTCACCACTCTGGGCTTCAGATGTCTTGGGTTTGGACACATTGCAATCTAATGATCACAGTGCCACTGGAATTTGGAGGGAGACAACAAGGGAAGAGTAACCCTGAGATGCTGTACTAGATGGGAACAACCCACACTCCCAGGAGGCAGATTCCACTTGCAGCCAATCCCATAGGCACCCTGATGCTGAATCTCCAGACCCTGGCCGATGACCCCAGACAGGTGCATCTGTGCCCCAAAATGGCAGTGGCACAAAACCCACTGGCACACCAAACTAATCCCAGGCTCTGGTTGGCACCTTATAATGAATGTGACCACATGCAACCAAACCTGGAGTCTTTCTGGCAGTGAAACTCTGGGCAATGTTGGAAGGGGTAGTAGCATGAGTCAATGGTAGCTGGCAGGGGGTCAGCAAGAGCTGCAGTCATCAGTGGTGTTGGCAGCAGGTAGGGAGACTGTGGCAGTAGTGGCAGTTGTGGCTCTGGCTGCAATGCCACAGCACCCAGAGAGGAGAACTCTAGGTGATCTTCTGGGAGTAGCAAGAGCTTTGATGTCAGCAGAAGCAGCAGTGTAGTTGACAGTCAAGCATCCAAGGCCCCATCGAGGTCAACAGACCTCCAGGCAACACTGGCTGCAACAGCATTAAGAGCAGCAGGAGGGCCTAGAGAAAGACCTCTGGGCACCTGTAGCAGGAGCATCAGGTTCAGCTGTGGCACAAGTTCCTGCAGCAGTAGTTCCCAGGGAAAAGATCTCCATGCATCTGTGGCAGCTATATCCCACCCCCGAGATATGACCTGAAGGCAGCAGCAGTGGTGTCCATGGTCATGGCATCATGGGCAGCCCCAGCACCTGAAAAAATCTCCTCTTGGCATCTGGGGCTAGTTTAGATTTAATAAAGTTTGAAATAACGTCTTCAACTTCAGTTCTTCTTGTTCTCCCATGCTTCTGCAAGACTCAGTCTTTGCAACAGTCAGACTTACTTTTTGCTGTGTTTAAGACAGAACAATCATATCATTTATAAATAATTTTAATATGATACTAGTTATAGTTACTGAGTGTACACCAAAATGCTATAAAGAACTAAGTGCTTACTAGGCTCTTTAATATTCCTATCAAACCTTCTTGAAGAAGAGGCAATCCAAGGTAAATGTGATAAAATACTTACTTTATACCATGAAACTAATAACAGATGACATTTAGGTACAAATTGAAGACTGTTTTACATCTTTGCATGTCTTCATCACTGCTGAGCTTTCTTGTCTTCCAAGGACATCTTCATAAAGATCCTTCCTCAATGCCACTACTTTGTGAGTAAAAATCCCTAGGAATATTTCAGAGAGGAACAGAAGCATGTACCAGTAAAGTGTAGATAGAATCAAAGACCATAAAAGTTACAGTTATGCCGGTATCTATTTTACAGCTTCCAAGTGATGATGGTGACCCCAGTTTCAATTTCAAGGGCCATGAATAACTTATGGGTTTGTTTGAGTCATCTCAGGGCAGGAGGGTTGCTTTTCTATGAATTGAAATTCCATCAATTTGTCTGTTCCACTGCCTCAGACAGCCTTAGGTTCAATCATAGCAGCCCTGATGCAGAGGAGGTGGGTATAACTGTGAAAGTGGTTCACTTTACTTTTTGAATGTAGATCTGAGGCTTATGGGGTTGGGGAACAAGTTTACATTGAGTTATCTGTTCTCCACAGGAAGGAGATATCTGCCAGAAGGCCTGGGAAATGAATATCTTCCAAATTAGCAAGTCAATGTTAACATGCCATCAGGGTGCCCTGGAACCCCCTGTCGGATCACTCCTGGAATGAAGTCTTTGAAAAGTTTCTTTAAATGCCCTTTTTCCTCCTGATGGGAGCCTTTGTGACAGGAGTCCCCTGTGTTTCTCCTTTGCTAGCAAAGCAATGATTTTTTTTTCTTTTTCTCAATACTATGTCCTTGTTATTTAATTGTCATTGGGAAAAAGGACAGAGCATTTGGTTACAAAATATTTCCCCTACCTGCAGTGGTGATTTGTCTGTTCTTAAGTTGTGCCCCATAACACTGGCACGTATTTATCATTTACTCAACTGAAAATATTTCCAGCACAAATTACATTTGGCTCCTAACTCCAAGGACAGATGATTAACCCTTCACTCTAGAATAATCTAGTTTCTGTAATATGACAATGCAGTCACAATGATATTCTCTCATCTGGGATGTTAACCACATGATCTGCTCTACCCTAGCGATCCTGTAGAAATAGAAATCACAGGTTTGGGTCACCTAAAAATATCCAAAAAGTCCCACCCCACCCCACCCTCCTCCTGAAGATGCCAAGACTTTCCATCCTGTGAATGGGAAAGGCTTTATGTGACCAATTAAACCAGATGCTGCACATAGACTCAGTTTTTTCTTCCTTAGAAAGCACTATGGAGTCATTGTGTCTTTCAGGAGTCAGGTTGTGGTCTGTGCTCTTTTTTCTCATAGTCACTCTACTCCATTGCTCCGTCCTGTTTTACAACTGAGCTTCAGTCTGGCTCTGGGTCCTCTCCCAGTGTTGGTGGGGGATAACCAAGATGGGAGGCTGCTTCCCACCATCCAATTTTCAACACAACTGCACCAGGAATAGAGCTGAGTAGGGGCAAGTGACACAAAGAGTCTAAGGGGGCAAAGATCTGAACCATTCAAGGGCAGAGCTTGTTTCAAGGAAACAGGATTCCAAGGAAGACTGGTCTTGTTGGAAAGGAATGGGAGAAACAGAATTCCATCTCCAACCAAAAATCTTTTACACTTACTCAGGTTTTACTATTTTGGGTAAGATCTTTAAATTTTACAGATTATTTTCACACTAGCAAAAAACTAGAGGAATCTAAATTTTCAAGAGGAGCAATATGACTGAGTCAATTGGTACACTGTTCCACAACTATTTATTTATTTATTTATTTTTGTGGTGCTGGGTATTTGAACCCAGAGTCTTGTGTTTGAGAGGCAAGCACTCTACCAACTGACCTATATCCCCAACCCTGTTCCACAACATTATACAGACTAAAGAATGATAGTTAAAATTATGGTGGTTTAAGTAACTCAGAAAATACTCAAATGTAAAAAGAAAAGAAAATTGCATGTATGATGAGATTAATACTGTACCATCTGATGTACTTGTTGAGCAAAAGTTCTCAAACACATTCAACAATAGTGCTGCTAGTAAACTTGTGGGGGTGGTGCACAGAAATATAGAGATATGTGACCTGATTATACTCACTGTCCCCATTTACAGTCTCAGAGCTTCTTGGGACACCCAACTCTCTCCTGCAAACCCTACATAACTTAAACTGGGAACTAATGTTAAGAAGCTCATCTAGGAGTGCCTTACCTGTCCTACCCCATGGAAGGTGCCATGACAAGAATAATGTCAATGGATATTGCAGAATCCAAGTCATTTTGAGGGTTTTCCCCTAAATATTCAAAATTGAAATGAACATTCCCATGGGACTCAATGTGTCAATGTTGTCTGTGCATTGAACCCTGACCCTTACCTCAGGGATTTTACCATCCAGGGTGAATATTCACAAATGAACCTTTTGCATCTGGCTGGTCTTCTAGCATTGTAAGGGAATTCAAGGGTGCCAGACTATGCTCCCAGTCACTGCTGCCATTCTCTGAGTCTTTTTCTCTCTCTCCCTGCTGCCTGAATCCCTCAGCAGGACTCCACAAGAAAATCACTTCATCAGCACTGTTGAAGGTCACATGTTGATATGCTGCTTGATAACAGTAGGATAAAACTAGAGCCCTGGTCCCATTACTATTATTTCTTCTTGCTAAGACTGATACTTGCACTGGCTAGAAAATCCTAGGAGACTGTGGGCCATGTCACACAGCCCAAGAGTCTGTGCCAGCATTCAACTCAGCACCTAGCCCAATGTGCCCAGAAGGAATGGCTACAAAATTAAACCCCAGTTAGCCAAGAGTGTACTGACCTCAAGTTGTGACTCCCAGAGGGACATGGCATGCCATGGCTGGGAGAAATTTGTGAATATTTGTTACCAGTCTAAGTTTGGTTTAGCAAGGAAAATGGTCTTTCAGGAAATGGTCTTAGTTAGGGAAGTGGCCCACTCCTCATATCAAGACCTGAGAACCAGGCCTGGCAACCATTAGGTTACCCTTCATGGGGGAATGTGGGCTTCTGGTCCCAACATGTTGCATTTTCTGTTGTACCTCTTGGCTCTATTCCCTCTTCTTACCCCACATCCATATTTCTCATCATCATGGGCAAGACAGCTGGGTACTGGTCATCCATGAGATCCTGGGCATGTGCCTTAAACTTCCTAGTCAATCTTTCAAGATAAACTTTTTTTTAATAACAAAATTATAGCAATGTGGCCTCTGACAGTCACATAATATCTTGACATGTCCTGGTTCACATAATGCCCTCATTATAATCACTTACACTCACATGATACCCTCACTGTGGCCTCTTATACTGATATGCTACATTACTCTGGCCTCTGACATTCACATAATATCCTTACTTGGCCTCTGACACTCACATAACATCCTCACCATGGCCTATCACACAGAGCATTTTCACTGACTTCTGACACTAAACTAATGTCCACACTGGGGCTTCTCACTCTCATATATTATGCTCAATGTGACATCTGACATTCACAAAATACCCTACTGTGGCTTTTGACATTCACATAATAACCTCACTTGCTTCTGACACTCACAAAATATCCTCAGTGTTATGTTGACATTCATACAATATCATCACTGTGACCTTGACAGTAACATAATATCATTATGGGCCCTGCCATTGACAAAATATACTCACTACAGCTTATGATGCTCTGAAATATAATTATAATACTCAAGTATATTCATATATTTATTCAGAATAGCCCCTGAGATTGAAAATTTTCCTATGTCCTCTGACATTTAAGTAATATCTTCTCATTTACGAAATGTCTTTCACATATTACACTCACTGTCACATGAATTTCTCACATAATACTCTCAGCATGACATCAAACACTCATATAATACCATGCTGTATCCTCTGACACAGAATGTCCTCAATTGGTCTCTGACACTTACATAATTCCTTCATTGTTACCACTAATACATTATATTCCCTTTGTGACCTCAGACACTCACATAATACCAAAATTAGGCCTTCCTACACACATATTATACTTATTGAGGTCTTTGAATCTTACATAAAACCTTATATGTGGCCTATGACACTGATATAATACCCTCACTTGGCGTCTGTAACTGACATATCATTCTGAATTTTATACTCACATAATACAATCACTGTGACCTCTGACTCTCATACAATTTGCTCACTTATCTATGACATTATTATTATTAACATACTAGAACTTCTGATATAAAACTATGATCGCCCACCACCCACGGGGACAATCACAATGTGTACGCTCTTCTTGATCACAGGAACCAAAAGGAGTTTATTCCGCAAGTCTCAGACTTATATTGAGAACATCAGCCTATCAGAGAGTAGACTACCAGGAAAGTCAGCCTATCAAGGAACAGTCTCCAGGCAGATACCAGGATTGCCTCATGTACAACAGTCAACCAGAGTTACTTCCTAAAACTTGTATATGAGTGCAGCTATGTCTGGCAAGCTGCCAGGCTGCCATCTTAGAGATCAGGTCAGGGTGCGGCTCTGGGGCCCTCAGAGCCCGCCCCTGACATCTCCCCCCTATTCTTTAAATAAAGAAAAGATGACTTGGGACCATGCCTGTCTTAGGTTGTCCATGGCAAATCACATCCTTACCCGTCATTGGAATTCTGACCTCCAGGCGTCAGAACCCTGTCTTGGGTTGGTTTGCATTTCCATAGATCTTACCCATCTTTGACTACTGGTCCAGCATGCTTAGCCATACTTGGGGGGATGTGCCTGTCTCAATGGCTGTCAAAGTCTGTACTATAGCCCGTTGATGACATCGGGCATCTTGGCGAGCTCTGATTTGGCTGCATATAACATAGGCTATCCCTAAACAGATAATAATCAGAACAGCTACTGTTCCAGCCCACTGTTTTGTCAATCCCAGGGCTTTAGATAACAAAGAGAATATCTCAGATACCGATGCAACTTGAACCCTGGTGGCATTGACTCTGAGTATTTCAGCTCATAGCTGACTGGTTAAATTATCAAACGTAGATGACCAATTTCCAGTAAGGTAGACAGAGAGATTTTTAGATAACATAGCCACAGAGCTAAGGTTATTATAAGCAATAGGGGTGACACACACTGCTCTTAAAGGATAAACACATCCCAGTCCCAAAAGTTCTTGCAAGATATCCACTTGTTCTTGTAGTAAGTCCACTCTTTGATTTACAAAAAGTATGCCTGCTGTTAGATGTTGGTTTAGGGTCTCTTTAGTCTGTAAGGCTGCAGCTGTATTTTTGGCCAAGTGAGTGTTGTTGCTGTCTGTATGGTTGTGTCAATGCTGCTGCTGTGGTTGAGGCTGCCACTGCAGAGACTTCTACCATGGCGACCACGGCCGCTGTGATGCCAAAATCTCTCCTGTTTCTTGATAGTAACACTGGCAATTCCGCATCTGTAACAGAGTCTGGGACTGGTAGGAAGGTAGGAACACACATTAAGACTGCCAGCGGGAACCTAGAAGCATTCCAACATTGAGAGATAGCACAAATCTGAAGTACAATTGAGAGAAGCAGTTGTTTCGTTAGTTAGCAGAAACATAAAAGGGGGAAACACACAAACTGGGGTAGGTGGAAAGGTACATAGTTGAATTGTTCCTCCTAAGAGACTAAAAAGAGGTTGTAAGTTAGTTCAAGGGGGGAAAGGCTACGAGCATCATGGTCATCAGGAGTATGTTCAGCATCTTCATTTTGTTGGTCTGAGTTACCTGTTGGTAGCGTTGGCACTGGTCGAGTTAGTCACTCAGGAACCCAGATAGGCGATGTTTTATCCTGTGGAAACACACAAACCAGGCCGTGGCTCCAGTAAAGCACCGGGTCCAAGCCGGTCCATTGTCCTGTAAGAACATCCTTCCATTTTACCGTCGCTGTATCATGTTGTTTATGATTGCCATATCTCTCAGCAGCAGAGCGACCCTCATTATCCAGAGTTAAAAAATTCAAAATAAAGTGGCAAAGAGAAAGTTTATCTTTAGGGGACCTGAAGGTCTCCCCTATTCCCCCTTTTTGTTTATTTACAGACTTTATTAGCACTTATTTAGACCCTCATGTATTTTATCACATAAGCACTTCCTTACCCAAAAACATTTTGTTTTTCACTAGATATATTTCCATATTTAGGACCTTTTATTTTTTTTCTTTCCTATCTGTTGACCTCTTTGTTCACATTCTGAAACAACTCTTATGAAATTTCTGAATTTAGATAAATTACTCTAGTTTAACAAGATTAAATATTTTGTTATTTATAGTACTCTAATTGAAACACAGTTGAAACTTTTAGAACCCTTTGTGCATAGAATTGTACCTGTTAGGACATAACTCTTAGTAACCTTGTTTTTAGTTTAGTGATGACACAAAACAATTTTCTGTACAAACACATTTGAGTAATCCCATGCATGTCAATTCTAATTCACTTATTTTCTTAAAAAAAAACCAAGATATTAGACAAGTGTCCTGAACAGTATTTGCCAGCTTTTTCTTGTTGGAGGAAAGTCCTAGAAAAATTGATGTTAGACATTTTATAAACATCAACATTATATTAGTTTGACCACCTAGAGACTTGCAAGTTATTTTCAAGACATTTTACTTCTATTAGTTTACCCAATTTAAATCAAACCTTTTTAAATCACGTGAATTAAAAATATTTGTATCCATTTTTAAATTTTAATTTTAGGAGCACTCAGTTTTGATGCAGACAAAACATGACATCAGACAGGACGACATACACATAACACAAAATCAAAGGCCTTGAAACTTTATAGGTGAATCTCCATTGCAATGTAAGAGATGTTCAAAAACTCTAGTTGAATAAAAAAAAATAGAACTGATCAAAAAAGTCACAAGTTCAAAAAAAATGTTGAATTCAAAAAAACAAGAGTCCTGGAAAAATGATACAGCCGTTAATTACTTTAGTAAAGCACCATAAAATTTACTTTTGCTGGAGTTCAGGTAAGACTTTTTACTCTTTTTTTTCTTTTTTCTTTTTTTTTTTTTTCCTTGGGTTTGAGACCGGTCTCCTACTGAGCCTTTAGGCTTTCTCTATTTACATTTCAATGTAAGCCTTGACTAAGATCTGGATCTGAAAGGTGATAAAATGTTCCAGCAGAAACTTGATGCCTAGGGCATTTTAACCCTTAATCCTGGTTAGTAATCAATTCAGGTTTGGACGCAGAAAATTGTGAAACAATTATCTCCCAATATTTGTGGGGACTGGGGCTACTGTATCATACTCCTTACTAGGACATGCCACTGATGGTTGGGCTGGTTCTAAGAGCTGAGAGTGCAGGGTCACCATGCATGGTGTGTGTTTGCCCCATCTTTTCTTTAGTAGATCCTGTAATAACAAGATTTTTTGTTCTACATAGTAAATCCTCCTCTTCATCTGAACTATCCTCACACCCAGTTTTATTTTCCTTGTCTGTCTCTGATCTTATTGATGCCCTTTCTGATGCTTTAGACCTTTCCTCTTTTATTTCCTCCAAAACCTCTTCCCCTTGTTTTATGGCCTCTCTGCATTTGGTATTAGGAGTATCTAAACACCCTCTAACTAACATTCATATGGCCATGGTTCCCAGGGGTAATGGTTTTACTCTCTCTGTCGCTCTCAAATCCTCCCCTAGAAGCTCCCATTGAGGGATATTCAGTAATCCCTCATCCAAGAACCATGGTGCAATATCTTCCACTTTGCGTAAAAGTTTCAGGCTGTTTTAGTTTCAAGAGGAATTCCATTGGCCCGAAGCAAATCCTTTAAGGGACCTTCCATGCGCATTCGTGACATTTCAGTGCCCATATTTCTCTATTAAACTAACAGAATGCAAAGCACTTTAACTAGCAAAACAAAAGCGAAAGCACTTACAAACACTCAATCTCCGACGCTTAACCCGTGAACTTTAACTCTGTCTCTTATCCCATGAACTTTAACTCCATCGCTTATCCCGCAAACATTAACTTGTTGCTTATCCCACGAACTTTAACCTGGCCAGACTGTACTTTACTTTCCCTGTATTTACCTGATCAGTTCCTTCTTTGTAACTCGAGTTCCCGGGTTTTGGCATCACTTATGATCGCCCACCGCCCGCGGGGACAATCACAACTCGTGCGCTCTTCTTGATCACAGGAACCAAAAGGAGTTTATTCCGCAAATCTCAGACTTATATTGAGAACATCAGCCTATCAGAGAGTAGACTACCAGGAAAGTCAGCCTATCAAGGAACAGTCTCCAGGCAGATACCAGGATTGCCTCATGTACAACAGCCAACCAGAGTTACTTCCTAAAACTTGTATATGAGTGCAGCTATGTTTGGCAAGCTGCCAGGTGCCATCTTAGAGATCAGGCCAGGGTGCGGCTCTGGGGCCCTCAGAGCCCGCCCCTGACATAAAACCATCAAAGTGACCTATAAAACACAAAATATTCTCTCTCTACCTGCTGCCTGAAACCCCTCAGCAACTTGGCCTCTGACACTGATATAATATTCTCACTGTGACCTCCGATCCTCACATATTATATCTGTGACCTCTTACACATAATTACCTCAGTAAGACCACACTCATATAATACACTCAGTGTGACCTCATGCACTCAAATAATACCCTAAATATAACCAATGTCACTGATAAAATACCCTAAAGTGACCTCTGAATCTCAAACAATGTACTCACTGATTTCTCACACTCATACAATACCCTCAGTGTAACCTCAGATACTAATATAACACCTGCATGTGCTCTCTGACACATTATACCAAAATGTGGCCTCTGACACTCAGAATATTCTCATTGGGACTTCTGGCACTCACCTAATACCTTCACTGTGCCTACTGTCCTTCACATAATACCTTTATTCTTCCCTCTGACAATAACAAAATATCCTGAATTTGCAGTCTCACAATATTTTCACCAGACCTCTGACATTATATAATTTACTCACTGTGACTCAAACACTTCCATAATACCTTCATGTGATCTCTGGCATTTGCATAATATCCTCACTTTCCTCTGATACTGACATAATATCCTTACTGTTCTTGTGTCACTCACATAATACCCTTACTGTGGACTCTGATCACACACAAAAAAAATTCTCATTATGGCCTCACATATTATTGTCACATTGGCTCTGTTGCCCACAAACTATCCTCACTTTGTCCTCTGACATAAACACAGGATAGTCAGTATGATCTCAGACATATAATAGTCTCCTGTGGTCACTGACACTCACATAATACCCTCATTTTATCCTTTGCCATTCATACATCTTCACTTGGCTGCTGACACTCACATAACACCCTACTGTGTTCTCTGACATTCACATAACACCCTCATTCTGACCTCTGACACTGACATAATACCATCACAGTGACATGTCTCACTCATATTATTTCTTTAGCATGACCTGAGACACACTCATACCCTCAATGTGTCCTCTAATTGACAACCTATCCTCACTGCAGCTTCTGATGCTCATGTAGTTATCTCAGAGTGACCTCAGACATGGACATAATACACTCACAGCACTCCCTGACACATAATATCCTACCTGGGGCATCTGACAGTGCAATGAAACCCTCACTGTGGCTTCTTGCACTCATATAAATCCCTCACTCTTGTCTCTGACACTCACATAATAGCATAACAGTGGCCCCTGACACTATTACAATAGCTCACTGGACTCTGACACTACATAGTACTTTAGCATGGCCTCTTAAACTAACATAATATACTCACTGTGACACTGAACACTCATTTACTATCCTCACTGTGTCCTATGACACTGACATAATATCCCATTTGTCCTCTGACATTCATTTAATAATCAGAGTATGACCTCAGATACTCAAATAATATTCTCAATTTGGCCTCTCCTCTAATGCTCACATAATACCCTCACTGTTGCCTGTGACACATTATATCCTCACTTGATCTCTGATGCTTATATGATAACCTCCATGTGACCTCTGACATTCACAAAATGTCCTCATTTGGCCTGTGACTCTAACAAAATACCCTAATCATAACCTGTTACAGTCATAAAATATCCACACTATGGCCCCTGATGTTGAAAATATTTTCTCATTATATCCTCTCACACATAATATCTTCACTTTTCTTGTATCATTCATATAACACTGTGTGACCTCTGATACTCATATATTACCCCCACTGTGAACTCTCACACTCAAATGATACTCTTACTGTGACCTTTGACACTGATTTAATACCTTCAGTGTTGCCTCAGATTATATCCTAAGGGTGACCACTGAAACTCACATGATAAACTCACTGTGGCCTCTGATGCTTACATATTAACCTCATCATGACTTATGACTCTCACATTATAACCTCATTTTTACCTCTGATGCTGACATATTATCCTTACTGTGGTATCAGACACTCTCATAATCACCTCTCTGGGACCTCTGATACTTATAATACTCTCATGTGACCTCTGACACTCATATAATAACTTCACTTTGACCTCTGATTTGATATAATATCCTTTCTCTGACTTCTGACTCTCACATGATTCCCTCAAAATGGTCTCTGACACTCACATAACACCTTCACTTTGTTTTTTGACATTCAAATATTATCCTCAATTTGTCCTGTCATTCACATAATACCTCACTGTGACCTCTGACACTCAGGTAGTAACCTCTATTTTATCAATGATGCTCACCAAATACCCACACAGTGACCCCTGAAGCTCACAAAATACGATCAACATGGCCTCTTAGACTCACATAATACACACATAGTGACCTCTGACATTGAAAACATATCCTTCTTATGACCTCTGTCATTCAAAAAAATACCTTCATTGTGACTTCAGGTACAATCAGGACACTTTTACTGTGGCCTCTGAAAGTGACATAATAACCTTGCTCTTTTCTATGATACACATATATCTTCATAGTGGCTTTTGAAACTCACATAAAGCCTTAAGAGTGACATAATAACCTCACTGTGACCACAGACACTGACATAATATAATTATTGCTTCCTATGATACTCACTTTACCTCCCTTTGGCATGTGACACACAAAGAATATCTTCACTGTGACTCTGATAGTCACAAAATAGCCTGACTTGACTTCTGACACTCAAAAATATCCTCACTCTGACATCTCACACTCACAAAATAAGCTCATTGTTACTTGTGACATTCAAAAATATTCTCACTTGCCCTTTGACACTAATGTCATACCCTCAATGTGACACTTGACACATTATACCCTTACTCTCATCTCTGACACAAATGTCCTCTATTTACCTCTATCACTGACATAATACCTTAATCTAACATGTCACACTCACAGATTACCCTCACTGTGACCTCTAACCCTTACTTAAAACCCTCACTGTGGTCTATGACACTCATAAAATATACTCACTGTGGACTCTGACAGACACATAATACCCTGCTGTGGCTTCTAATTCTGAAATAATATCCCAGTGTGACCTCTGTTACTCACATAATAACCTCAGTGTGATTTCTCTCACACACATAATATTTGTACATGACCTGAGTCCCTCATGGACTACCTCAATGTGTCCTCAGGTTCTCACATAATTCCCTTTCTGAGCCCTCTGACACTCAAATAGTATTCTCATTGTTCTTGTTTTGAAACTGACAATACTTCTGTGACTGGTCATACTCACATTATGTCCTTACTGTGAACTTTGATACTCAAATTATTTTCTGAAATTACTTTGGACACTTTCATTTATCTTCACTAGTGCCTCTGATACTCACCTAAATTCCTCACTTGTTATGTGACACTCACATGATACAAAATAATGTCAGTTGTTTGTGCAAAAGTTAACTGCTCTGGCTCACTGCCAGGTGCCATCTTAGCCTTGCCACACCTAGGGCCAGGGTCCGGCCGAAACCCCAACAGTTTCCCCCTTTTCTCTTTTAAAAAGAAGGAAAGCTCGGGACCGTGCCTGTCTTAGGCGAGTGGTCAACCACCGTCCTTACCCGTCATCGGATAACTGCAGAGCATGCTACAGCTCCTGTCTTAGGTCGGTACGGTGGTCACCTCCTTCCTTACCCGTCTGGCTAGCGATCCAGCATCGTGAGCCATACTTGTGGGGAACTGCCGGCCTCTAGGGCAGCTATGGCCTGATGGAAGATGATACGATCTCTAACTTGATCTCGGCGCATGCGCATGATAAGGCGTGTGAGGAAGATAACAGTAATAACCATGAACATACAAAAGGCTCCCATACCTGCCCATTGCTTACAAAGCTGAAAGAGGAGGATAGCTAATTTAGCACTTCGGACATAGGGGCTACATTAACTCTAGTAGCATTGAGACTAACAATTTGAGATCTAAGAATAGCAGTAAGATTATCAAATTCGTAAGACCAGTTTGTTTGTAGCTGAGCAGACAAGATTCTAGACAAGTTTGCTGCATAGCTGAAGTTATGGTAAGCTACAGGTGTAACGCACAGTCCGCCAGATGATAAATACATCCCACGTTTAACAGTTCCTGTAAAATGTCCATTTGTTCTTGAAGTAAGTCCACTCGCTGGTTCATAAGGAGTATGCCTGCTGTTAGATGTTGGTTTAGGGTCTCTTTAGTCTGTAAGGCTGCAGCTATATTTCGGCCAAGTGATTGACTGCTGTTGCTGTAGGTATGGCAGTTGCTAGTGCTGCTGTTGCAGAAACCACTATTGCAGGACCATAGCCGCTGTGATGTCAAATTCTCTCCTGTTTCTTGATAGCAACCTGGCAATTTTGCATCTGTAACAGAGACTGGGACTGGTAGGAAGGTAGGAACACACATTAAGTCTGCCAGCAGGAACCTAGAAGCATTTTAACATTGAGGGATAGCACAAATCTGAAGTACATTGAGAGAAGCAGTTGTTTTGTTACATAGTTGAACTGTTCCTCCTAAGAGACTAAAAAGAGGTAGTAAGTTAGTTATTCCGTGGAAACACACAAACTGAGCCGCAGCTCCAGTAAAGCACCGGGTTACCCTTATTACCCAGAGTTTAAAAAAAAAAAACCCAAACAAAGAGACAAAGAGAAAGTTTCTTTGGGGACCTGAAGGTCTCCTCTATTCCCCCTTTTTGTTTATAAAGACATTTTTGAGGGTGAGATGTGTATGTTCAACAATACCTTGTTTTTGTGGGTTATAAGGTACATCTGTGGTTAGAGTTATTTTTCTTTTAGTGAGGAATTGGTTCTTACCAATTTTAGTTTTTAAAGAAAAATTTAGACTTTATAACATAGTACAAATTTTTAACAGTTGCTTAACCATAATTGTATAACCCCTATTTTTAATAAAACTAAGAGACACAAAGTTAGAATGAATTGGTGTTTCTAAGAAATCCTTGTCATTTACCATGTCATTTTAACATATCGATTAAACTTTGGTTTACATCAGAACATTAGTATTTCACCTTAGGAAAAACCTTAACTTTAGCTGTTTTACATACACACAACCACTTAGTTACACACAGACTTGTTTAAACTTGTCCTTTATTACACATAGACTTTCTTATCCAGAAACATATTCTTTTCCTTTTTATTAATACATTTTCAAACCCAGAACCTTTTATTTTCTCTTTCCTATTTGTTGACCCCTTTTTGTTCACATTCTGAAACAACTCTTATGAAATTTCTGAATTTAGATAATCACCCTATTTAATAAGATTAAATATTTTGTTGTTTATAGTACTCTTAATTGAAACCAGTTGAAACTTTTGGGACCCTTTATATAGAATTCCACTTGTTAGGATAACTCTTAGTAACCTTGTTTTTAGTTTAGTGATTACACAAAGCAAGTTTAACCCTTTTATTTATCAACCTATGAAAACACCAATAATGTTTAAGTATGATACCCCATGGAATTTGAGGAGTTAAGAGTACTTGATGTTATTTAACAATTAGCATTTTAACTTTGTAATTAACCAGACGTCTCTACAAACACATTTGAGTAATCCCATACATGTTAACTCCAATTTATTTATTTATAAAACCAAGATATCAGACAAGTGTCCTGACAGATCCGTTGCCTCTTTCCTGCTGAAGAAAAGTCCTAGAAGCAATTGATATTAGACATTGTTTAACATTAACATTTCATTAGTTTGACCACCTGGAGACTTGTAAGTTATTTTTAGAAATATTTTACTTTTATTAGTTTACCCAATTTAAATTGAACCCTTTTAAATCACGTGAATAAAAGTATTTGGATCCATTTTTAAATTTTAATTTTAAGAGCGCTCAGTTTTGATGCAGATAAGACATAACACCAGACAGTACGACATACAAATAACACAAAATCAAAGGCCTTGTAATTTATAGGTGAATGTTCATTGCAATGAAACAGCTGTTTTAAAAAACTTCAGTTGAATAAAAAATAGAACTGATCAAAAATAAAATCATTAACCTAGGTATGTAGGATTAAAATTATGAGCTCAAAATACAGCATTAAAGAAAAAAACAAAACAAACAAGAATCCTGAAGAATAAGTCAGTTTTATGCAGCGGCCCAGGAATTTAAAACGGACACTTTTTTTCTTTTTTTCTTCTTATCTTTAGGTTACCCCCCTTTTCTCCTTGAGACGCTGTAGTTACATTCCAATGTGGCAGGGGGAGGGAGGATCACCCAGGACTTTTTAACCCTTTTTTTCCTGGTTGAGAAATCAGGTTAGGTTTGAATGCAGAAAATCACAAAACATTTTTTTACTACTTTTAAGGAATGGAGCTGCTGAGCTCTCTGCCTAGGGGACCCTCCCCTAAACTGATTTCCCTCTTTCTAACAAGTTGTTCCTTACACCCACTTTCATTTTATTTTTGTTTGTCCCTGATCTTATTGACACCCTTTTTGATGTTTTAGACCTTTTCTCTTATATTTTCTCCAAAACCTGACTGCCCTCAGTCAGAGGCTCCACAAAAGAGTGTTTTTTTAACTATTGCCCACAGTCTCGAGTCTTCACCGTGTCAATGTCATCATTAATAGGGCGCTTAGACTGCATTGTTAGCTTCCCAAATGTCCTTCTAGCTCCTCCCCTGAAAGTTCCTCTTTTGAATCTTCCCCTTCTGAGTTATTATTTCTTTCTGAGTTCTGAGAACAGAACCGTTTCCTTTAATCTCTTCTAAAACCTGACTTCCCTCTTCCAGGGGTCCCTTTAGTTTTTTTATCTTTATGTTTAAGCAGATTTAATCAGGGACCAAATGGCTAAAGTTCCAACAGGTAACAGCTTTTGCTTTTTTGTTATGTGTAGATCCTCTCCCAGGTGCTTCCACTGAGGAATTATTTAACAACCCTTTATCTAAAACCACGGAGAGACCTTTTTTATGTATCAAGGAATGCTCAAGCTGTTCTGCCTTCAGCAGCGTTCCGTGATTCCCCAACAACTCCCTAAGAGGCTGCTTCATTCCAGTCCCAGACAGTTCTGTTCCTATGATTAATCTTACAGCACTAAGAGCTCCAAGCACACAAACAAGCCACACAACAAACACAAAAATAACACACCACACACACAGTTTGGTACCACTGCATCTATCTATGTAGACTCAATTTTTTCTGGGTTCTTTACCCTTCACTGCCGGCTACCAATGACGGACTCAAGTCATAAATGAACTACCAATGACGGACTCAGGTCTTAAAATGAAACCAATGACGGACTCAAGGTCTTAATATGAAATACCAATGACGGACTCAAGGTCTTAATAGAAATACCAATGACGGACTCAAGGTCATAAATGAAAATAAATAATTACCTCTTACTTTAATCTGTAGATTCCCGGGTTTCGGCGCCACCTATCGCACTCCCTGCCCGAATCCTCACTGTAAGTCTGATAGTCACATAATATCCTCACATGACCTCTGACACTCACATAATATCCTCACTGTGACCTCTTATAAAAACAATATGACCTCACTGGGACCTCTGTTACTTATGTAATACCCTCACTTTGGATTATGACATTCACAAAATATCCTCACTTGACCTCTGACACTAATGTAATATTCTCACTTTGACCATTGACACTCAAATAATTACCTCACTGTGATCTCAGACACTCAATTTGACCTCTGACACAGACATTTTATCCTTTATTGGCTTCTGATACATAATATCAATGCTACCTTTGACACATAATAACTATACTGTGAACTATGGCACTCACATAATACCCTCACTGTACACTCTGACACTCACATAAATCCCCAATTCTGGGCTCTAGTAATCACATAATACACATATTTTGACCTCAGACCCAGACTACTACCACTCTGGTCTCTGTCACTCATATAATATCACACAGTGTCCGTGAAAGTCACATAAATATTATCACTGGGTCCTCTGACACACATAAAATATCCTCACTTTGACCTCTGACATTGACATAATACCCTCATTGTGATGTCTGAAACTGATATAATATCCTCTCTTTGAATTCTTGCACTCATAATGTCATCATTTTGTTCTCTGATACTGACATAGTATCCTTATTCTAACCTGTGATACATAATACCCACAGATTGGCTTCCTATACACAAATATTACATTCAATGTGATTTGTCATGCATATAATACATTTTGTGACCTGAGACACTCACATCATGCTGAAAAGACCCCTGTCCCACCAGCTCAGGCCTATTTTAAGAGAAAAAGAAAAATTATTAACGGGGCATGTTAAAGGAATTTATCTGAAGATTTAGCTAAGAAAGAGGCAGGATAATTGGGAAAGTCAGAGCATGTCTGAACTAACAGGAGCTGATAAGCAGGAACTATAAAACTGTCCTGTAAAACTTCAGATACCAGATTCCTGACCAAGGACAGAGTAAATAGGATGAGATAACGAAGGACTGTAAATGGCAAAGTAAAATTATGGCTTGTGAAGCATGGCATCTTAAGTTCTGAGCCGCTCTATCCTTAACAAGGTTCCTTCTCGGGTCAGCTCCCCTAGCCTTCACAGATAAGGTGAGAGAAGTCTGAGTTTATACATTCTTTACCATTTTTTACGACCCGTGCTGCGGGCAATTAGGGAAAGCCTGTGTTTATGCAGGTGCGGAAGAGAGGGGCTGCGGGCAATTTGGGGAAGCCTGTGTCTCCGCCTGTGTCTCTATCTTTCATCCCCCTCTCCAGTTAAAGTAAATTTATGGTTTCTCCAAGAATGTCTAAATGCTGGATTCAAAATAACCAATAAGAAATCTGTTGCTTACCGTGCACGCGAAACCTGCCCCTTTACCCTATAAAAAACCTGTACCCCAAAGCCCGGTGTGCCAGTTCACCGAAGCTCCGGCTGAGGTTTTACTGAGCACCCGCAGGCGCCTGTGTAATCAATAAACTGCCTCTTGCTTTTGCAGCCAGGGATCACGTGAGTTCTTCCTTGGACAGGGGGTCTGGGGGTCTTTCAATGCTTGCAGTGTAGCCTCTGACAATCATATAATATCCACATTTGGTCTCTGATATTTATATAATAAATTCAATCTGGCCTCTGACACTCACATAATATTCTAACTGTAACCTCTGGTCTCTCACTTAATATACTCACTTTTGCCCCTGACATTTACATAATATCCTCATTTGGCATCTGAAACTCACAAAATGCCATCACTATTACCATGATACTCATATAATACCCTCAATGTGGCCTCTAATACTCACCAAATACCTTCAATGTGGCCTTGTACACTCACATAATATAATTGTCACCTCTGACACTCATGTAATACACTCATTATGATCCAAAACATTCACTGTGACTTGGGACACTCATAATATCCTTATGCTGGCCCCTGATGTGACAAAATATCCTCACTTTGACCACAAAATTTCCACAGTGTTAACCCTAGGAATGACAGTATATCCCAACTGTAACCTCTGACACTCATATAGTATCCTTTCTGGGACAGTTGCCATTCACATAATATCATCTTTTGGTTCTGACACTGATATAATGCCATCACTGTGGCCTCTGACACTGACATAATATACACAATTAAACCACAGAAATTTACTTAATACCCTCACTCTGGCCTCTGAAACTCACAAAATAGCATTACAGTGGCCTCTGACATTCACATAATATTTTCAATGTGGCATCTGATATTAATATAACACCCTCACTGTAGCCAATAATACTCACATAATTCCATCACTGTAGCCTGTGATACTCACATATCATCACTATTACCACTGACACATAGTATTCTCAATGTGACCACTGTGACTACTGTCACTCATTGAGTATCTTCCCTGAGGCCTCTGACATTCAATAAACATAGTCTGACCTCTGAAACTGATATAATGTCATCAGAGTGGCCTCAAACATTTACATAAAATCCTCACTGTGCCTTCAAACACTTAATATCATTACTATGGTCTTTGAATCTCACATAATATCCTGTGTCCTCTGACACTCATATAATACACTCACTGTTGCCATGACAATCACATAATATCTTCCCTTGCTCTGACTCAAAAAATTCCCTCACTGTTACCTTGATACTCACATAAAACCCTGATTGTTACCTGACACTCACATATAAACCTCACAGTGGTCTCTGATTTTCACGTAATATCTTCACTGTGACCTCTGAAGCCCACATAATAACATGTGACCTCTCACACTTACATAATACCCTCATTTTGAACTCTGACATTCAGGTAATGTCCTTACTATGAATAATTGCATGCACATAATGTCCATTCTATAACCTCTGACTCTTACATAATACTCTTCCTCTGGTCTCTGACAAACATAAAATATCCTCCATGTGTTCTCTTAAACTCACATTACACCCTCACTATAACATCTCACACTCACATAACATCTTTATCTGGCCTCTGATATTCATATAATATCCTTACTATGGCCTCAGGTTCTCACAAAATATTCTCATTCTGACCGCTAACCTTGACAAACTGTCTTCACTGTAACCACTGAAATCCAGATATTATCCTCACTCTGGCCTCTGACACATAATGTCTTCACTCTGGCAGCTCACATTCACATAATATCTTTAATCTGCCTACCAGAACTCATATAATACCTTCACAATGCCTCTGACACTCTGGTAATGACCTCACTATAGCCACTGACACAGAATATCCTTATGTGGTCTATGACACTTACTTATCCTTATTCTTGTCCCTTTTACATAATATTGTCCCTTGACCTCTAACACTCACATAATATCTTCACTGTGGCCTAAAATGCCCACAAAGTATTTGCCTTGTGGACTCTCACTTTCGTATACACTCCTCACTTGACCACTTTTTTAAAAAATAGCATTTAATTTTTAAAGGTTGACATGTAGATTACAGAAAGAAATTAAAATACAAGAAAAGAACAAAGTTACTAATTTGCAAGCAGTTTACTTGGACATGTCTTCCTGGTCATGAGAATACATACACAACATCACATTTCATGTGATTGAGATCATTGTGAGTATCATGCTTTTCCACACATGAATATTCAGCAATATCTAATACCTACCTCATTTGACCACTTACATTCACATAATATCATAACTCTGACATAAGAAACTCACATAAACAACCTCATTCTGGCCTCTGACACTCATATGTTTACACTTGATCTCTGACATTAACATAATATCTTCAATGTGGAACCTAACACTCATGTAATACACTCACTGTGACTGAAGACACTAATACCCTTAATGTGACTGCTGACACACACGTAATATCCTTAGTATGCACTGTGTCCTTTAGTATTAACATAATATTCATACATAAGAATTTATAACTAATATAGTAGTTGTCCTTTGGCTTTTAATGCCAATATATTATCAATCACTTTACATAAAAAATTAATAGTTTCTCTGAATCCTTTCAAATTTATGCAATATGGAATCTGTGGCCTCTTAAACTCATATAAATACTGTCCTTTGGTGCTGGGTTTGTGATTTACTGTTAGAGCACTTGCCTAGCACAATTGAGGCACTGGGTTCAATCCTGAGCAACACATAAAAAATAAATAATTAAAATTAAATATAAAAATAATTCTGTTATTTTTTAAACTGTCCCTTGTTCTTTCTATACTGATATTTTATTCATAATATAGCATTAAAACTGCTGTAATCACTAGCCTCTGGCTGTTCATACTAACATGCTTTCCATTCTTTAAAATCTTAACCTAACAGAATATCTGCCTGGCTTGGTACCCTTAATATGAATGTGATAAATTTGTTGTACCCTCTAAAACTAATAGCTGCCATGTGGTCTTTATTGCTAAAGAAATATTCTTACTATTCCACATTAAACTAATATAATAGATTATCTGGGACCTTAAAGATGTTATAACATCCATAGTGACCATCTAAAACACATATAATAGTTTCCCTGTAGATTTCAATAATAATGCAATATTCCTATTATGGCTGTTAAATGTCCTTTTTTTAACAGTATATGCATATGATAGTATGGAAAACTATATAAAGCTGTTCTGTCCTTTAATATTAATATAATTTGTCTGATATTACAACATCAGAAATGGATATCAGAGCCTTTCAGAGTACTCAAATACAAATATAATATCCAAACTGGAGTATCAAATACAAATATAGAATCTGTGCTGTGGCCTCTTAATCTAATGTGTTATTCATAGTCTAGAATCTAAAATGAATATACTAGCTCTCCTCTACCTTGAAATACTAATATGACATCCATATACCACCTAAAAAAACCAAGGAAATATATGTCCTTTAGCCTTTAATATTACTATATGCCATCTTTTTCATCAACCCTGAAACCAATATAATTGCATAATGTGGAACTTAATATTCATTTAATATCCTTGATATAACATCTAAAGCTAGTAAACAGGTGTTCTGTAGCATTTAACATTAGCATATTTATATTATACAACCTTCTGCTAATAAAATATCTGCATTTTTGGCACTAAGTAATTTTTATGAGTTATCATTAACATTAATGTATTAACTACCATGTTGATTTTAATCCTAAGATAATATGCATACTTGAATTTCTAAAAATGATCTAAAGGTTTATTTGAGTCTTTTAATACTAATATGATATCCATACTATGATATATCAAACTGACATGATAGCTACCTTTCAAAATTGATGTAATATTCATACTATAGGAAGTACAACTAATATAATAATGGCCCTGAGGTTTTAATACTATTACATTATCCATAGTTTAACATTTAATATTAACAGAATAGCTTCGATAGACCTTGGATATTGATAGAAGAGGTGTGCAATAACACCCATAACAAATATAATAGCTGTTATGTAGTCTAATATGCAAAAATATTATCATAAAAAACACCTCAAGATAATGCAATATCTGTCCTTAGTTATTAATACTAATACCAATACTACACCATCCAAAAGTGATATAATAGTAGTCCTGTGGATTGTAGTCATATTATAGAATCCATATTATTATAGAATTCTCATGATTAGAGCTGCTCTTCATGAGCTTCACTTGGAGGGAGTAGAGAGGTAAGAGAGAGCACTAACAGGAATCAGGATGCAAGTTCTCAACAGGCTCCATTAGAAACAAACCATGCCCAGTAACTGAAAGTGTTCAGAAGGCAGCTGATGAAGCACATAAAAAGCATCATCTTTGTCCCACTTCTCTGGGAGGAACATGTCACCAATAATGCAACTCCAATGAAACATCCCTCAGTCATACACAGGGTTCCATGCCACCTGGGATTTGACCCTTCAGATCTTAGTTGCAGTCTTGCACCTGAGACAAGCCAGGTGGCCCTTAATTTACATGGTCTCTTTGTCAGGATCACCATACCCTGAGTACACAGCTGCAGATGTGAGGACATGAGGAGGGACATATGTAGCCAGTACTCCCTTGCTGCACCTTGCTAACTCAAGAGCAGAGGGCAAAGTCTGTGGGCTCTGTTTCCAGGATGTCTCAGTCTCACACTGACATTGATTGTTCTGGGCTTCACACTGTGCCTTTAATCTATATTTGCCTAATTTGAATTTTAGTAGGAAAACTGTGGTCATAATATATCACTTTAAAATTTTTATTTTGTCTATGTTGGTCTAGCTGTCAGAAAAATCATAATTTTAAAAGAATGTATGTTCTTGTGATTTTTCTATTGAGAATTTGGCACACTATACCTTTGTCTTGGATGTTCTTCTTAGAAAGGGAATAGTACAGCCGTCGGAGTTTGGTGACTCAGTGTTTGAATCTGGTGATGCTGTGCTTCACAGTGTGAAAATAAGGCCTGGGACAACTGGGTACAGAACCATGTTGAGGATATTAGTAGAAAGATGTATTAGAGGCAAGGGACTAACACTCAGGTAGGCTTTATTAATATACTTGTTCATGGGACATCTTTGTTAAGACAGTGAATCTGTTTCCAATGGAATCAAACCCCTCTGGAACCCAGGATTCATCACCCCTTTTCTGTGATTTCTTTTTTCTCCTGTTTTGTAGAATTAAGCAATGATCCCAGCAAATCAATTTTAAGGCATTTTTCAAGAGTGGTCAATGCAGAGAAATTATCACTAGCTGACCTTGTTAACTTAAATGCTTCTTACAGTGACTTGGAAACTGACTGAACTTCTGTTCATTTCATGGTCCTATCAGGCCTACCAAAGCTCATACAGAGTTCTTTCTACTTCCTGAGGAAATTTAGTGGATAGGGAATATTATCACATGATACCATAATGTCATAAGATGAATACCTATAGGAGCAGAAGATAAGAGGGGAGAATTTTCCATGACTTCAATTTTTACCAGCTTAAAAAAAAGGGACTATTTTCTTTTTTCAAATTCACTGGTGCCTCAGGGCTTACCAATCTCAGCACTATTCAGAGTTGCAGGTCTTCCTTGTGCTGATCCTCCCCATTTGTGTTCCCCAGTAAATTTCAAGGAACACAGAAGCATTCAGCAATGCCCTGTCCTGAGGTCCTCCCACAGGGGTGATTGTGCTTATGAGTATTGATATCCAAGTCTTTCCAAGTCAGTGGTTTATCATCATACTCTCACCTTTGTGGAAAGGTAATGAGATATCAATTTTATCTGGGTGCACATGCAAGATTGTTCTAAGCCCTTGAAATGGTTTACTAATTTTTGATATTTCTTAATAGAAGAGGAGACCAGCTGCTTGTGCTCATTCAAAAGTGGGCACAGGACACTTAGTGAAGCTGCATTAGTCTAATGACTATCCCCTGAATAGAGTGGTACCTAGTCCTTTTCCATTTTCCTAAACTGAATTGTCAGTCCTTCTCTCTGATCCAGTAACCTTAGCTATTGAATAAATACTGCATTCTGAGTTGTTTCTTTGTTCTTCTTCTGGGGCCTTTTTTCCAAATTTTAGTTAGAAGAATAGAAAGAAACTGTCTTCAACAACACTCACAAAGAGAAGTGCCCTCCTGTGTTCTTGAAATAAGTAATGTAGATGTTCCCTAAAGAAATAGAGAAAGAGAATTCCACTACCATGGTTATGACCATGGTATTGAACAAAGTTTTGGCAATTTCGCACCATCATTTCTTCTTGATAAAAATTGCATTCAAGAATTTTATAACCAAAATATTTTTATCTATGTGAGGCATTTAGAAATGTAAACAGAAATGCCATTTCCTTGCTATTTAATGGGGTCCCTGGAACTTTGCTGCCTAACAAATTTTTCAAAAAACTCACTGCCACTACTATGGGATTATGGAGACTTGATGACTACATCTTGGAAGAGAAATACCATGACTCTTGCTGATTTATTTTTCTTTGAAACCAGATGCTGATGTGGATTTACTTAAATGGGGAAGTTACAGGTTTTGGACAATAGAATTCTCTGGTGCCAGTGATCCCTTGTAGTGTACAAATATACAATGAGAAGAAATATTGAAACAATTCTAAATTTAAGAAGAAGAATATGAAGGCCTATGGCACAGGGAGTCTATTTCTGAAAGTCAGTCATGACAAACTTCCAGTGGGGCAGAGTGGAAACAAGGAAAAAGTAGAAGTTGATTTCTCCTCTTTCGCTGTTGGATTCACATCATGGTAGAGTTGTATGTCATTCCTTGTCCCTCTCCTTTCTGTGTTGTGTTTTCTATATGTTGATGCATTACAGACACATGAGTCAAACATTAGTATTCCCAAGGAGTACATATATAAATGGCCTTATACACCTGATGACAACTTCAAAAGAATACACTAGAATAATCCTAGGGGAATAAATGGCAAATATGTACAGGCCTTGTAAGGCATAATGACTTCTTCAGGACCACCCACATGGCCAAGAAAATGGGTCTGATTCAAACTGTCTCTCTGAACTAGTTGTGTTGGCTACACCTGGGACAGTCTGGGGACTAGATTCAGGGTGTGTTGTTGTAACCATGTCCACTTGTGTATATGTCAAGGGAAGATGGGAGAAACCTGCATCTCAGTGGGCCATTAGAAGCATCTTGTGTGAGAAAGGGCTTTGGGTATGGAGTCCCCAAGGAAGTGACCTCAATTCCTTGGCAATAGAACACACAGAACTTGGAACCCTAGTAGCTTGGCACCCACATTCCAGATAAACTCCCATTCTGCTCACTTGTGTTGAGGCAGCAAGTCCAGAGCCATGAGATCTTGTTGTCTACTCATCTTTGCATGCTTATTTCTCAGGAAAGTTCCTAGTAGGGGACTTTCCCAAGATTGGAAGCACTGTACCAATTTTGGGATCAACAACACTGGTGATATTTCCCAAGAAGACCAGAGGTGAACAAGGACAGGTCATTGGAAGTGAGTAGAGTTTAACCTTCCACTAAGATTCCCATTTAGATAGCACCAGACCCTCAGAAACTTTTGTCTGTTTGTGTTTATATTTTTGTCTCATATTTGTGACTCATTGAATTTGATGTTGATCAAGCTGCGACACTATCCTTTAAAAGAGCACCATCTTAACATCATTCCCTCCACAACTCAGAGAGAGTAACTACATATTTGAGTGAGTACAAACTAGTACTTCACAAGCCCTAGTAACTCTACTTCTTAGCAAGTCTTCTCTAAACACCTTAGAGAGCCTTTCTACTCACCTCAGACAGCCTGCAATACACTCCTCAGAGAAAACTTTTGACTCACCACAGAGACCTTTCCTATACACTGCAAATAACCCTGTTATTCACTTAAGTGAACATTTACACTCTCATCAATATGCTTTCCTACAAACCTCATAAAGTCCTCCTATACCTTCCAGAGGGCCCTCCCTACATGTCAGAGATCCCATCCTAAATAAAAATGAGAACCCACTTAACACCTAAGATAATCTTTCCTTCACACCTCAAACTCACTTCCCTACATGTCTAATTAATGACTCCCTACTAATACCAAGAGCTTTTTCTACACACCTCAAATTCCCATTTATATACCCCATAGGAACACTGCCTCCACACTTTATTGAGCAACAGTTAACTCAGAAAGACTTTCCTATACTCCCCGAGAGTACTTCCTATAAATTCCAGTGAGATTTTAATTCAAACCTCAGAAATCCCATGCTACAAACAACAACACACCCTACTATACAACTTGGATACAACTTACTACTCACCAAAATGCCTTCTTTACTCACCTCTGAGGGTTGGTCTGACACCCAGACTGTGGATACACTGTTGAGTGGCCTTCCTAAACAATTTAGGGATTCCCCCTATTATGCTCGAAGAATACTTCCATTACATTTCATTGTGTTCTACTTAGTCATATCAGATAGATTTCATTATTCATTTCTGAGGGACCTAACTTCACAATGGAGAGCACTCCTATGCAGACAAAAGCCCTTCTACACCCCTCATATATTCCTCCTGCACATTTAATAGAGACCTCCTTACACACCACAAATCATCTGCACTACAAACCTCACAGAACCTTCCCTTCACACTTCAGTGAACACTTCCTACACACTTATAGGTGTTACCTCTCCACAAAGCTCAGAGTCCTACCTATTCATATCAAGTGCCCTTTCTACAGAATTCAGAGGTCATCCATTCACACCTAAGATACATTTTCTACACACATTATTTATCAATCACTGTATCAATGTTGGGACCAGAGAACTGTCCCTACACATCACACGTCATGCCGCTACACACCTGAATACCATAATTTCACTATTCAGAGGGCCCTCATAGAGCCCTCATTTATACTTCAGTTTATCCTCATTTATCTCAGAGAAATTGCCTTACTCACCATAGATATCCACAAATACACACCTCAGGTAACTCTTAATTTTTACCAATGAGCACCCACCTCATGCACCTCATTCAACAGTCCTAAAAGTCTCAGAGAGACTCCATACAAACCTCAAAATTCCCTTTCAACAAATCTTAAAAAACCCTACCTACACATTTCTTGCAGCCCTCAAAACTAGCCAAAAAGCCCTACATATTTACCTACAAGGGCCAAATCTACAAACCTAAAAGAACCTCCAAGATACTCTTCTGAGTGTCCTACCAAAACACCTCACAGTTCCTCTCTTCTATCATCAAGTATTCCTCTCACCACACCTGAGTTTATTCTTGCTACTCACATCAGAGATGTCACTATTCACTGTAGAAGCCCCTCCCTACATAACTGAGATAGCATTTCTCCTTTCAAACAGGCCTTCTACACCACTCATAGATCCCTCTGCCCACCTAATATAGACCTCCCTACACAACTCTGACAGCCCTCCAAAAACACATCAGAGTGCTATCTCTCTGAATTTCAATTAGCCCTCACTACACACCTCAGTTAACCTACATGGCAAAGCTCAGAGTCCAGCCTACTCACCTCCACGATTCCTAAATTCAGACCATATGGACTCCCCTTCCAAACTTTATGGGATCATCCCTTCTACATCAATTTGTCCTCCCTACTCATCTAACAGAGCTCTCACTATTCAAATAAAAAAAAACATACAAACACAACTAACTGAACCCTTTCTACTCATCTCAGTGCACCCTATCTATACACCTGAGTCAGCCCTCCCAATTCAATTGAAAGGACACTCACACACACTTCTTGTAGTGCTCTAACACATATTATAGAACCGTTCTGCACACCTCATAAAGTCCACAAAAACACAGCTCAAAGGCCACATGCTACCACCTTCAGAGAGACTTTTCTACACACCTCAAATTAATCTTCATACACAACAGTGTACCCTCCATACTCAAATCTAGAGCAGTTCCTACACACATCAGAGAAGTCCCTACATAACTCAGTGAGTAAAACCATACTTCTTTGTAAGAAAAAACAATGTTTATTTGCAAGCCATTTATAAACACCTCAAAAAGACTATATACTGACCTCACTGAGTCCTCAATATACACACCTTAGAGAACACTTTTGACTTCCACTATGGTTTCCCTATATACACTAAATTCTTATTTTAACTCTGAACCTAACCCTAACACTAAGCATAAATCTACATCCTCCCTACAGGACACAGAGTCCTCCCTGACCCTGAAACTAACCATGACTTGACTCTGATCCTAAATTCTAACCCTAGTCCTAACCTAACCCTATCCTCATAGTGCTCTCCCTTCTACTCCAGATTTTTCTCCCTACTCATCTCACCAAACTCTTACTACTTACCTCAAATTTCAAAATTCATAAACCCAAAGCCACACTAATAAAGAAAAAGAGAAAACCCAGATTACCAAACTATGTGATGAAAAAGGGAATATCATATGGACATAACTAAAATACAGAAGATTATTTGAAAATATTTTGAAAATTTGTACTCCACTAAGTAGAAAATATTGAAGACATTGACAAATTTCTAAAGGTATATGACATACGTTAACTGAATCAGGGGGTCATACACAATTTAAAGAGAATGATTTCAAGTAATAAAATAGAAAATGCCATCAAAATACTACCCATTTAGAAAATCCCAGGACCAGGAGAATTCTCAGTCAAGTTCTGCGCTTTCAGTAAAGAATTATCACCAATACTCCTCAAATTATTCAATGAAATAAAAAAGGATGGAACCCTTCCAAACTCATTCTCTGAGGCTAACATCACTGTGATACCAAAATTGCAGACTCATCAAGGGAAGAAAATCTTCATATCAATATCCCTGATGAAATTGAATACAAAAATTATCAATAACACTCTGGCAAATTGCATATAAAAACATTAAAAAGATAGTGCACCATGATAAATTGCAGTTCATCTCAAGGATGTGGGGCTGTTTCAACATACAAAATCAAAAAAACATAATTCTTTTTATCATATGATGATCTCAATAGGTGCAGTAAAAGGATTTGACATAATACAGCAACACTTCATGTTCTAAACATTTGAAAATCTAGGGTTAGTAGGAACATATATCAACATCATAAAAGTTTTATATGCTAAACACAAGGCTAAAATATTTCCAAATAAAGAAAAATTGAAAATATTCTGTCTAAAAACTGGAAAAAGACAAGGATAACCTCTTTCACCACTTTTATTTAACATTGTCCTGGAAACTCTATCCAAAGTAATTAGACAGAAGAAAGAAATTAAAAGTATACAAATAGGTAAAGAAGAACTGAAAATATCACTATTTGCCAATGATATGATTCCATATTTAGAAGATTCAAAAATTTTCACTGAAAACTTCCAGAACTAGTAAGTGAATTTGGCAAAGTACCAGGGTATGAAATCAACACCCATAAATAAAATGCATTCCTATATATCAGTAATAAATCCACTGAAAGAGAAATAAAACTACCCTATTCTCAATAATCTCAAACATATAAAATACTTGGTAATCAACCAACAAAAGAGGTGAAAGACCTCTACAATAAAAACTAGAGAACACTGAAGAAAGAAATTTAAGATCTTAGAAAATGTAAAGACTTCCCATGTTCCTGGACAGGCAGAATTATTATTGCCAAATGGCCATGCTACGTAAAATGTTATGCAAATTTAATGTGATTTCTATTTAAAACCAAATGACATTCTTCATATAACAAGAAAAATCAATCATGAAATCCATTTTGAGAACTAAGATACCCCGAATAGTCAAAGCAATCCTTAGTAAGAAAAGTGAAGCAGGAGGCATCATAATGCCAGACCTCAAACTACACTTCCGAGCTATTATAATAAAAAAAGCATGGTATTAGAATTAAGACAGACACATAGACCAATTGTACAAAATAAAAAACACAGAAACAAATCCTCATATATACAGCTATGTCATACTAGACAAATGTGCCCAAAGCAACCACTAAAAGATAGTCTATTAAACAAATGGTGCTGGTAAAAATGGAAAGCCACATGTACCTAAATGAAATTAAACCTTAATATCTCACTTTACATGAAGCTCAACTCAAAGTGGATCAAAGAACTTTGGCACTTGAACAGAAACTCTGTGACTGGTAGAAGAAAAATTAGGCCCAAATCTTCACCATGTCAGTCTAGTATCTGACTTCCTTAGGAAGACACCAAAAGTGCAAGAAGTTAAATCAAGAATCGATAAATGGGATGGATTCAAATTGAAAAGCTTCTTTTCAGCAAAAGAAACAGTAAATTATGAGAAGAAAGAGAATAGAGGTAGGTTGAAAACCTTTACCACATGCACCTTGGAGAAAGCACTAATTTCTAGGATATATACAGAACTCAAAAAACTTAATATCAAATAAATAACCCAATAAATAAATGGACTAAGGAACTGAATAGACACTTCACAGAAAAATATATACAATCAATCAACAAAAATATAAAAAAATCTTCATCATATCTAGCAATTAGAGAAATGCAAATCAAACTAAGATTTCATCTCACTCCAATCAGAATGGGTATTATCAAGAATACAAGAAAAAATGTTGGCTAGGATTTAGAGAAGAAGGTACACTTACACATTGCTGGTGGGAATGCAAAATGGTGCCAGACTTATGAAAAGCAATATGGAGATTCCTCAGAAAATTTGGAATGGGACCACCATTTGACCCAATTCTCCCACTCCTCAGTTTATATACAAAGGACTTAAAATCAGCATACTACAGTGATGCAACAGCATTGATGTTTATAGCAACTCAACTCAAAATAGCTAAACTATGCAACCAACCTAGGTGCCCTTCAACAGATGAATGGGTAAATAAATGTTATATATATATATATATATATATATATATATATATATAGTGATATATATATAGTGTTTTATATATATATATATAGTGATATATATATATCACTGCTGAACTTTAAAGAAGAATGAAATTCTGACATTTGGTGGTAAATGGATTGAGTTGTAAAATATGCTAACTGAAATAAGCCAAACCCAAAAATCCAAAGTCAAATATTTTCTCTGATATGCAGATTCTAATTCATCAAAAGGGGGGCTAGGGAAAAATAGAGTTACTGTATATTAGGTAGAGTGGGGAGAGAAAAGAGGAAAAGGGTTATGGGTTAGGCAGCATACCAGAGTGATATAGACATTATTACCTTATGAACATATATGACTGCATGATTGATGTGATCCTACAATATATCCACTCTGGAAAATGAGAAATTACACTCCATTTATGTATGATCTATCTAAATGTATAAATGCATTCTATTGTCATGTACAAATAATTAGATGAAATAAAAATATTTTAAAAAAGAGAGTTGGGATAATATGTGTCAGAGGCCAAAGTGAGGCTGGTATGTGAGAGTAATAAATCAATGAGGATATAATTTGAGTGTCAGAAGTCTTGTTGAGGATATTATGTGAGTGTCAGTGACCAAAGTAGGTATTTTTTAGTGTTAGAAGCCACAGTACAGTATTATTTTAGTGTCAGAGCTCCCAATGAGTCTATTAAATATTTCAGAGGTCACAGTGGAGACATTATGTTAGTGTCAGAGTCCTAGTAAGAATATTATCTGAAAGTCACAGGTCACAGAAAGGATACTGTGAGAATTTCAGTGGCCAAACTGAGTGTATTCTATGTCCAATTCCACAGAAAATATATCATGTGAGTCACAGAAGCTTCATTTAGTATGTTGTCATTCTCAGAGGCCATATTGAAAATATGTGAATGTCAAAGGTCATTCTGAGGGTATTAGTTGAGTGACAGAGCCGACAGCAATGATAATATGTGAATGTCAGAAGTCACAGTGTGGGTGTTATATGAATATCAGATGAAGCAAGAGTAATATGTGAGTGTCAGAAACCAAAGTGAGGGTGTTATTTGAGTGTTAGTGGTCAGAGTGAGATTACTATTTGAATGTGAGAGGCCATAGTAAAGGTATTTTGTGACTATCACATTCCACAGGGAGGGTTTTATTTGAGGATCAGAGGACACAGTTAGGCTATTATGTGAGTGAGAGTTGTCACAATGAGCATGCTATGGAATGTCTGGGGCCAGTGAGAATATTATCTGAGTGTATGTGTTCCCTGTGGGGATATGAGAAAGGGTTCAAATAGGGTATTGAGTGGCAGTGGCCATAGTGTAAATATTATTTGAATGTTATAGGACACTGTGAGGATGTTTTTTGAATGTCAGAGGTCACACTGAGGGCATGAAGTGTCAGTGGACACATGAGGATATTATGTGAGTATCTCAATTTACAGAGGGTATTATGTGACTGAGAGAGATCAAAGCATAATTTGTCAGTGTCAGAGGCAACTTTGAGGCTACTATGTGAGTATGACAGGTAAGAAAGAGCATATTATATGTGTCCAAAATTAATTTGGGGCATTTTGTGAGTTTCAAAGGCCACAGTGAGGGTATGGTTTCTGATGTCAAAAAGAGGATATTATGTTAGTTTCAGGGGCAAAGTTGTAAAATTATGGGACTATAAAAGGCCACAGTGTGGGTATTATGTGAGTTTCTTAGGCTACCATGAATGAATTATATCAATGTCAGAGGGAAATATGTGAGTTTCAGAGGTCAAAATCTGCATATTAACTGAGAATAAGAAGGCAAGTGAGGATATTATATGAGTTTCAGAAGTCCCAGTCAATGTACTATGTTAGTGTCAAATGTCACAAAGAGGGCATTTTGTGACAAGACTACAGTGAGTTTATCTTGTGAATATTCAAGTCTAAAGCATGAGAATAAAGGGAGTGTCTGAGCTCAAAGTGAGGGTATGAGTGTCAGAGGTCAGAGTGTAGATATTATATCAATGTAATTGGTTAACTGAGAATATTATTTATTGTCAGAGGTCACAATCGCAATATTTTTTCAGTGTTAGAGGTCCTTATGAGGGTAAAATATGAGAGTCAGAAGCCACAATGATGATGCTATTGTGTGTCAGAAGTCACATTGAAGGTTTTATGTGAGGATCAGAGGACACAGTGAAGGGATGATGTGTCAGTAGACATACTAAGGCTGTTATATCAGCACTTCAGGTGTACTCTGAGCATTATTAGAGTGAAAAGTGTCATAGGGAACATAATATGTGAATGTCAGAACCAATGGTGAGGGTAATATGTAAATGTCAGGTGTCACATTATGGATATTACTGTGTGTTGGAGGTTACAGTGAAAATATTATGTCAGTGTCAGAGGCCAAGTAAGGGTAGTAAGTGTATCAATGTATGCCAGTGGCCCCAGTGAGGGTGTTATATTAGTGTAAGATTTCACAGTGAGGCAATTATGTGAGTTTAAGTGGCCCCAGTGAGGGCATTATGTGAAAGACAGAGACCTCCTTTAGTATAAGTTTTCAATGTCCAAGGCAATTTTGAAGATATCATGTAAGTGTCAGAAATCTCAGTGAGAATATTCAGTGAGTGCCAGGGCACATTGAGGTCATCACATGACATTCAGAGACCACAATGAAGATATTATTTGTGTATCTGACATTAAATTTAGAATATTATGTGAATGCCAGAGGCCACAGTAGGGATATTTTGTCAACATTGTGGACCAACTTCAATATATTAGGTGAATATCAGAGATCTTATTGAGAATATACTATGAATATCAGAGGTCACATTGAGGGTATTATGTGAATGTCACAGAACAGGGGCTAACATGTGAGTGCCAGAGATCAAAGTGAGCCTATTACGTGATTGTGAGAGGTCATAGTGAGGACAGTAGGCAAGTGTGAGAGGCCACATTGAGGGTATTATAACAATTCCAGAAGACAGACATAGGTCATGATGTGACTGCAATATTACATTGA
This sequence comes from Sciurus carolinensis, assembly GCF_902686445.1. Taxonomy (NCBI): domain Eukaryota; kingdom Metazoa; phylum Chordata; class Mammalia; order Rodentia; family Sciuridae; genus Sciurus; species Sciurus carolinensis. The sequence continues at coordinate 754,029 of NW_025920111.1, read as the reverse complement.
GGATATATGTGAGTGTAGGAGGTCAGGGTGAGGATATAATCTGAGTGTCATTGGATAGAGGGAGTGTATTATGAGAGTGTCAAATGTCACAATTAAGATATAATGAGAGGGTCAGAGGTCAGAGTGAGGTTATTATGACATAAAGAAATCACATTGTGGATATTACTTGAGTGTCAGAAGTCATGTTGAGGATATTATGCATGACTTTGGAACTGTGGACTTCCTTTGACCTTCACCCACACAACTTGTCCATCTGCTAGCCAGGTCCAGGAAATTCCCACCCAAGGACTCTGCCCCATGTCCTCCCATTTTTCCATGGGTCTTGTCTGCAGCTGCAGCCTCCCTCAATGCAGAACTGGCAAGGGGACATTAACCACAGGGTGAGCCTCCAGGTTCATGGGCCCTCCCCTGTGAACTCTCTCTTTGGCACTTACTGTGCCCAGTTGCCTTTCCTGAAGCTGAGAAGCAGCTTGGGGTGGGCTGGGCATGTGGAGTTCCATATCCTTAGCATTAGCAGGACTTACTGTGGGAACTGGCATAGGAGAAGGTAAGGAGGGTGGGGATTCGAGGAGGGGACTTAGGAGACCCTGATAGCTGGGACACCCCAGGCCCAGTTCATGACCACCACTGTTCAGGGGACATGAATAGCACCTCAGTGAGGAGCCCAGAGTCAGCAGGCAGAGGACTTTTGGGAGTCCCTGCAGGGCAGCAGGCACCTGGGAGGGCCTTTAGTCTTCCTGGCCCCCAAGAATCTGGAGTCACTCCTGATGGGCTGGGACCTTTGCTAGTATCAGAAATAAGAAAAAATGAATTTGATCACAATTTGGCCAAAGCTAGGAGAAGCAGATCTAGCAACACCATCCACAACAGCACTGCCATCCACAGGCACTGAGGAAGGAGACATGTGAGTGGCAATCTGGGGCTGTGGAGAGAGTGTAGTCAGTGTCCCCAGTCTCCCTTCCTTCCTGTGTCTGGCTGTGGCCTGGCCAAGCTCCCTTCCTGGGCAGGGAATGGCTGTCTGCAGGGAGCTGGGAATTTGGCAGCAATTATGACAGGCACTGAGGAAAAAGCAATTTGAACATTCTTGAAGTTCTCTCATTTTAACTGGGTCCTGTCTCCATCCCCCATCTATTGCATCCTGCAGAGTTGAGGAGTGTGGGGCACTGTGTTATTTGATCTTGTATGTTGGGTTGATGCAGAGATTAACTCAAGGGCACTCAGAGATTGTGAGTGAGAACACAGAGCTCTGCACCAGCTCCCTAGTGGATGATGGGGAAGCTGCTCAGAAGTTGGTCAGGATCTCACAAGCTACTCAGAAGCCTGGTCAGATCCTGACCAGGATTCTGGTTTGATAGGTTTGGCACCTGGTCAGCCTCACTCTGACAATTCCTCCCTCCTGAGCAACTGCTTTGGAAGATATTGCTCATTGCCCACCAAGTGCTCTGGGCCTGGGTTGCTGGGATGGATGTTTTCCCATCCTTTGAGCTGATCAGATACTTGCTCAGAAGGGAACTGACAGACTGTAGGATTCAGTGGAAAATACCCTTTTAGCCAAAGTGAACACCAAAACAGTTTCCTCAGCTAAGCTTTACCTGTAGTCCTGAAGTACATGCCTGGGGCGTGCCATGTGCAGTAGCAGGTGAACTTGCAGTGGACAGTGACCCTGTCAGCAATTGCCTCTTGTTCAACCAAGACTCCAGTTTCCCTGGCTGCAATCTATGTCCTGTCCAAATGCCCAGGGTCCCTTTTACCTCATGGGACTCCCCTACTGCCCAGGATCTGTGGTTGTAAACCATAAAGATCCCTGAGACATCTGTGAAGATATGGAGCTCACAGCATGTGCTCAGACCTACCTCTCTTCTCACTCCCAATCATCCTGACCCTGTGTGCATCCAGAGATTTGCTCTCTGAGACCCACCCACTCCTCATCCATCCCTAAAGTACATGCACCTGGTCACAGTCCCCAAACACAGAGCTTTCTTTAAAGTTGGAGATGAGAGCCCATATCTCTTCTTTCTCATCTATCCCTTCAGTATTGTGACTCCTACAGTTCTAGCTTGGAGTCCCTCTGTGATTGGGTCAAGCTCCCAGGTGATCCATCTGTGGGGTCAATGAGGTGCCAGCATAGTGACCAGGTGACCCTGGCTGATAACTCACACCCAGGGCCATTGGAAATCATTATACCTGCAATTCAATTCTTTCTTTATTGTTTTTCAAATCAGCATCCATTGCCATGGAAACCTCTGGGTAGGTGGAGGCGATGAGGGCACTGATGACCTGCATGGAGCCTACCCGAGACTTTTACCCAGAGCCTCCCAGCATCTCTGTGGTCTGCAAGCAAAGATATGGAGGCCAGAGGAAGCAGTAAAGGCTTTCACATTCCACTGCCAATGCTGATCAGAAAGGCACATGGTAGACTCTTCCACTCTATCTCTGACCAGGCTGAATGAGGACATCTCCTTTCCACTCCAGAGCACTGAACCAGGCCATCATCTCATAGGGCCAGGAACACCTGTCATCTGGGATTTCCAAAATAACACACACTGCCTTGCTTCTGGAGGGAGGCAAATATTTCTATTGTATTTTCACTACAAATCTTTCCTTTCTGCAGGGTTATGAGTGCCTCAGGTCAGGGTCATAAATCAAACAACCAAGATCAGATACTTTTCTCCAGTTATGGGGAAACTCATCTCCTATGTACACACAGGTTCATCATTCTATCCCTCTCACCTGTGTCCTGGACACACTGTCCAAGATCTGGTCAGCAAAAAATCTGCAGCCACATTCCCAGGCAAAGACAAAATCTGCCCCAGGACCACACTGTCCTCCAAAGACTCAGGATATCCAGAATCTGAAATAAGGTCATTGAAGAAGAGACTTCTGATCTATCTCACAGTGCAGGAGTCTTCCCCTGAGTGTGGTCACTGGGATACAACATCCACAGGGCATGGTGAAGTGGCCACACCTGGAGTCCCAGCTACCAGGAGTGTGAGGTTCCAGAATCCCATGTTTGAGACCAGTCTGGGCCCCTTAGTAAGACCCTGTGTTTAAATTAAAAAATTGTCTGGCAGAAAGATCCTTAATTCCACATGCAGTATCTCAAATCAACAAATATATGTAGGTTTAAACATTCAGAGACAGATGTATCAAGAGCCAGCATCAGGTTCCAGTATAATCCCCGACCTCCTGTGGAGAAGTTGAGTACCCAGAAGTACCAGCCTCACCCTGTCTCACATGCCTGTACTTGCCCCTGGTCACAGTCATATGCTGGGCTCAGCTAGGTGTTTCTAGATGTGATTGCCTGGTTTCTATCTTGGTCTTTTTCTCATATTGATCTGGATGTGCATAGTACTGAACGAAGTCTGGAACTGACCCCTGGCCTTGTACCTCATCTCCTAAATATAGGAAAGCCTAAGTATCTGAATGAGCCCACCACCAAGTGGGGATCCCTCAGTAACTTCTGCCTGTAATCTCACTGGAACACCCAGGCAGAACAGCCTCACAGGCCACAGGACAGGAATTGTTCCTCCTTGACCAGCTCCTGTCTGCATCCTCCTCCTGTATGGTGCTGCCTGTACCACTCAGAGCATGGCCCTAGGGCAAATGCGTCTAGGTTTTGGTATCTGACTTGCCCCTCTTTGCTTGGGTAACACTGGCAAATGAACATCAACCCCTTGAATCTCTTCTGCCACTTGGAAGCTGAGGCAATCACTGATCCCTTATAGTTTTGATACAGATTGTACATGATCCCATGTGTGTAGAGTATCTGGCACTACTCAGGGCATAAAGGATGCTCGCAACCATGGATGCTCTGTCCTACAATCTCCACAGGAGGGTAAAACCAGGAGCCTCCTCCTACCCTCATACCCTCAGGTCAGAGCCCATATGGGTGCTCCCTCCCAGCACACTGCCAATCCTTCCCCACAACCCCCACACAATGTTTACTCACCTTCTCTGCCTCTCCACCAATATTCCACAGTCTGGCTCTCCCTGGAGCCTCCAGAGCACCCCAGAGGAGGCTCAGTGCCAGATTGGGTTACTCCTGAGGAGAGCAGTCCTGCAGCTCAGAGAGGGCCCAGTCTGACCTCAAGAATGATGAGTTCAGCTCTGTTGCAATGCCTTCTTGAGGTTGGCATGCAGGCCTGGCCAAGGCAAGACTGAGGATGGGGCCTTTTGGAGTAAGTTACAGGGCTGTTGAGAGAATGCTGCAGGAAACTTTCAGGTACAGCGCTCTCCAGAAAGAGGTAAGCAGCCAGATCAGAGCTCGATGTGTGAGGACTGCTCTATATCTTCCAGAAAACAAATGTTTCACAAGGGACCATGCTAAGGAATACCACAGTTTTCCTTGACATCCTACCTGTGCACAAATGCACACAGCCCCATTGTCAAACTGCAGAACCACACATGTGCAGAACCAGGGCACCTCAGTTAAATCCATCCCACAGCCCCTGTTCCCACTCTCCAGGTGTTCTTGCAGTTGCACTGTGGCCCTGCACTGTGTCCAATTCCTCTGTTGCTTTACCTTCACTGTTTACCACTTGAGCTCTTTCTCCCTCTCTGAAGAACAAATTCCACATCACATTGCCCTGCACATTTCATGGGACCCTCCTGCCTTACTGCATGGACAACTCTCCTTTCAAGTGCTTCACAATTTCTAGACATGGTCCAGTGTCAGAGCATCCTCTGATTTTTCCATCTGCATCAGTGACCCCAGGAAGGTGAGCTTGGGTCTGTGGCATGTTCTTGTCTCATTTCTAATGAGCTTTTTATGTTCTTCCCACTGGCTCTTTGGACTTGAATGTTTGGAAATGTCCATTTTAACTCCTTCTCACTGGCACTTGTTATTTTCATGTTAAGAAAGACTTTGCCCACTAAGAGTGTGCCATCTGACATCCCTCTCCTTCTTTTATTTATGTTACCAAGTGCTGAGTCCTCAGACCTCACAAGGGTGAATGACTGTGTCCTCCATCTTAGTGTCAGTGGATTCTTTTTCTCCTGAAAGTCCCTATGGATTGCTCTGCATGGAAGCAAGTGTGATATTCTAAATCTCTGACTTCAGGTTCAGTGAAGGTGAGCAGAGGAAAAACCCAGATTTTCCCAGGGGTTTGGGTTCCTCAAGAGGTATGCACCAAGGTGGTCACAGGAGAAGAGCAATAGGAAGGGACACAGGAAAGGAGACTGGGGAGGACATCAGCCCTTGACCCTGGCTGGGAGCAGGAAATGCAGTGTCTGGGAGAGCCTCCACACATGGGCTATGGACAGAATTGGCCCTGCACCCAAACACTTCCAGATATGCTACACCTCTCTAGGCACCATGTGTGTCTGGTAACCTGTGTGTAGAAGTCAGTGCTGGACATGGGAAGGACTATGCACTTGGACCTGTCAGCCCACCATGACTTCCAGAATCAGAAACTGAATGAGGCACCGCTGGCTTGTTGTTCTCCCACCTGTGAATTGAGGATTGCTGCACCAAATCTTGCCCTCACACCTGCTTAGGACTCACCTGATTCATGTTCACAGGTATCCAGTCTATCTAATATCCCTGGTCAGGATGCACCTGATTCATGTTTACAGGCAAACACAACACTGCTCTAATTCAGTTCCCTTCCTGGTCATGCCCACCCTGGGTCACTTGAAGCATCCACAACAGGGAAATGAGCAGCTACCTCCTACTGTAGGATAGTTTCTTGCTTTGTCCATTGACTCCAATTAATGCAGTGATCCTGCAAAGGCTAATAAAGCACAAATGCATATCTATTTAGCCAATCCATGGTGAAGAACTACAGAAATGTGTGGAACTTGCTTCCTGCATTCAAAAATAGCATCATTTCCACCAGGAACACCCACTTATTTTGCACAAAGGAGTTGAGTGCAACAAATGTTCCCTTTGATATGATTTTTTTCTTTGCATTAAAAAAAAGGGAGGGAGTAGCCTGGGCACTTTTGGGAAAGGGCACACACCCACAGACCCAGAGGAGACAGAACACTGGTGGATGAGGAGTGCAAATCCATAGAATCCAGAAGAGTCTGAGTAATGGTGGGTGATAGGTACTCACCAGAGGATGAAGAGCAGACTGAGAACAGAAAACTAAGGGGTGCTTGGTAATAATATTCAGCAAAAATGAGCAACTATGCATGAGTGACTCTCACCACAGGACTCAGAAGACCCTGAGCAAAGGTGTGGTAGGTGAGGTTAAGACTGAAACCAGGGAATGCTGACTACTCTTAGACTGTATATGCCCATACACAGAAGGAAGATGAGGCAGAGAAAAGATTGACTAGGGGAACATAGCACATGGCTCAGATGAGAATGGGCACTGCTGGGTGAGGGTACTCACACAGAGATCCAGAAGAGTACTAAGCCCTACCAGATGAGGTGCAATCACCAAGAGAACATGGAGGGGAAAGGGTACTGGAGGGAAAGTCTCAGTCAATAGCAATATTTATCAAAAACTGAACTCCTGTGTGCAATGGGAGATCTCCAAGGGACTCATATGACACTGATAAATGGTGTATGAATGGAGATTAAGGACAAGACCCAGAGAAGACAGAGAACTGTCAGATAAGGGCCACTCACCCACAAGACAAAGAGCAGTCTCAGCAAGGTTTGCCTTAAGGAAAACACAAAAAGACAGAGAAAAGACTGTGTACTCTTTAGTGAGGGGCAGTCACCCAAAGAACCCAGAGAGGAATGAGGAAGGAATGGTTAGGTAACTCAGAAAAAAGAAACAGAGAAGACTGGGCACTATTGTAATAGTGGTGCTCACCAACAGAACTCAGAAGAAACAGAGCAATGGTGAGGTATGTTAGGTTAAGAAAGAACCCAGAAAAGACTGAGCAATATTAGGCTACTTATGATCACACACAGAAGCCACATGATGTTGAGATAAGATTGTAAATGGGAACTTAGCACATGGCACAGAGCACTGCTGCATGAGGTACACTCAAACAGAGGTCCTGAAATATACTGAGAACTTCTGGATGAGGGGTGCTCACACAAAGAACTCAGAAGACCCTGGGCATTGTTTGTTGAGAGAAGGTTTAGGGTCAAACCCAGAGAAGACAGAGCCAAGATAGATATGGGGTGCTTGACTACAGGATACAGAGGAGACAGAGGTCTTCTGCAAGAGGGGTTCTCACCCATAGAACTCAGAGTTTTGGGAATTTTTGAAAGTGTCCCTTGGACCAATGTTTCATTCACTTCAGGAATAAATGGCAGTGGTCCCTTATCAAAGGTCAAAAGAAGTCTCTATTATGATGGGAAATTGTCCTTGGCCATATTTCACACTGTCCCTTGAAGGTGTACAATGTGCCTGACTCAGAGCTCCTAGGAGCTTTTCTCTTTTGTCAAAAGAGAGCAGTCTGTGAAATATCAGAGAATATCCTGAAAATACTTAAATATATGCTTTCAATCCACTGTTCAGAAAGATGTCAGAAATACTGGCATGCTATATCACTTGAGGAATGGTGTGAAAATGGTGAATGATGAGTGGTATAATTAAGTTCTCTGTGCTGTGGGAATTGACATCACTTAAATTGTCTTGGGGCTTCAGGCATTGGTGACGAGCCTGTCTGCATTTAGTAGCAATGGCCTATTAAGGTTGTTTAAAAGAGGAAGCAACCACATCTCTCTAACTGTCCACAGTCTCATTGGCATGGATACACAGGTAAGGCTGAGATGGTATATTGACATTAGCAGGACTCTCCCAGAGAATTCACTAAGGAAACCAGGTTGCCTAGGTCTCATTGGAGAGTGGGCAATGGTAGATTAAATCTATCCACACAGAATACCCAGATGAAACTGAGCACTAGTGGAAGAGATGCACTCATCCACAGGACTTAGATGACACTAAGCAATGGTGTATGAATGGAGTTTAAGGACAGGATCCAGAGAAGACTGAGTACTTTTAGTTGAGAAATCTGAGCAAGGATAGCCTTGGGGAACCTAGAACATGACAGAGAGAAGACTGATAACTCTTAGGTGAGGAAAACTCACCCAAGGGAAAAGGGTAGAATGAGCAAGGAATGTTTAGGTAGCACAGAAAAAATACACAGTGGAAACTAAGCACTATTAGTTGAAGGTGGCTCACTCACAGGACCCAGAGAAGAATGAGTAACATCAGGTTAGGTGAGTTAGCAACTAAAACAGAATGTTGAGCAATGTTAGAAAAGGGACTATCATCAAGAGGACCTAGTAGAGTCTGAGCACTAGTGGGTGAAGGGCACTCAGCCCCAGTAGTCAGAGTACCCTTAGAAATGATGGGTGAGTGGAGATTTAGGGAAGGACCCAGAGAAGATTGAGCAGAGTTAGATGAGGGGTGCTTGACCACAGGAACTAGAGGAGAATGTCCTCTGTTGGGAGAGGGGTGTTAATCAAGATGACTCAGCCCCTAGATCATTTTCAAGAGAAAAGTTCACATTTACTTCAGGAGTGGTAGGACAGTGGTGCTTCATAAATGTTCTGAAGAACTCCTCCATGATGATGGGAAATTGTCCATGGCAACATTTTAGACTGTATCTTGAACATGTTCATTGTGCCTGATCCAGAGGTCTTAGGTGGTTTTATCTCTCATCAAAAGAGAGCAGTCAGTGATATATCAGAGAAGATCTTGAAAATAATTAAATATAAGCTTTCCATCCACTGATCAGAGGGATGACAGAAATCCTGGGCATACTACATCACTACATCACTCATAAGAGCTGAGTCACTTGAGCAAAATTGTGGAAATGATGGACTATGAGTGGTGGAATGAGGTTCTCAGTGCTATTGGAATTGACAACCATTAAAATTATGTTGTGTTTTCAGACATTGGTGAGGAGGCTGTCTGTGTGGCATCACCAAAGGCCTACTGATATTGTTGGAAATAGGAAGTATCCACACTTTCCAAGTTTGTTCAGTAGTGTTGGTCTGTACATGCATTTAAGTCCAGAGATGTACATTGGCCAAAATGTGACTGAGAGTTCTCTAAGAGAACAATACTACCTAGGGTTCAGTCGAGAGTGAGAACTGGGGGGTGAAGTTTTCCCACCCATAGTACTGAGAGGAGACAGAGCACTGATGTAAGAGGGAATTCACCCATGGGACACAGAAGACCCTGAGCAATGGTGTGTGAGAGGAGCCTAAATAAAGAACCCAGAGAAGCCTGAGAACTCCTAGGTGAGGAGTGTTCAACCCCAGGGCAGAGGACACTGAGTACTGCTGGTCTGGGGGCCTGGCTCACAGGACAGTTTATGTACTTAGTAATCAGGTGAATATAGTGCTCACTGTTCTCCTTTTGTCTGCTTTTCTGATGTGATGTTGAGGCTGATCTGTGGCCTCATGGGATCTTTCCTGTATCCTCTCCTCCCCAGTGTCCTCTCCCCATGGTGGTCTGGGAACAGTGTCCAGGCCAGCCTCTCTCCTTAACTCCCATACAGTTTCTGATGTCATAATGGCATGGGGGAAGGACAGGCACAGTTGACTTTGTTATCAAGCCCTTGGAGAGGGTGTGAGGCCCTTAGTATGATCTGTGTCCACCAGTGTAACCTTTCTTTAGACCTAATGACCTCTGCCTCCTCTGGCTTCAGTTTGAGGTCTGAAGAGCCTGGTTTCAGCTTGTTTCTGATATTGTTGTCACTGAGTTTATGAATGTCTGGTTTGGGGGTACTGTTCATGCATCAGGCATTAGTTCACAATGTGTAACAGAGCTTCAGTGTTCCATCCAGTGCCTGCTGGATCCAGGGGTCTCTTTGCCCCACCATGTGCACAGGGACCCAAAGTTTGGTCTTTCACATTTTGTTCCTCATGATCAGCCCTGAGACACCTGTTTTTCTCCTCTCCCCTCCCCTTTTCCAGCCCTTACCTGGCATGTGCACACTGCTTAGTATCTGTCCCTACTGGAACCATACCCAGACATGATTTACTGGGTCTTTGACACTGATAGCAAGAGTCACATTCTCCTGTGAGGTCCTCAGTGTCAAGTGGGATGAAAGTCGACCACAGGACCTCAATCTTTCCTTGTCCCTAGGACTTTTCAGTCAGGTCACCTGTGACCAGGTTGACCTGCCCCTCCACCACAGACCTGCCCAGAGTCCCCAGTGCTACAGAGTGTGGCATGTAATTATTATCACCCTGCCTCCCCCACAGATTTCCCCAGGGGCAAGTGTTTTATAGGAGGCTAAAATGCCTGAACTCCTGGGGAAGTAAGCAAATGGACCTTGTGTGACTGCAGGACTGCAGCACAGCTGGGGATGCTTGGTCAAGAAGGGCCCAGATTCTCTCCTCTTCTCACCCCCTATTTCTCCTTTCCAAGAGTTTCTGGGATTTACTAAAAGCAGCAGGTATCCTGGTGATGATTAGGGTGGCAGTGTACCCAAACCCCAAGTTCTCAAACACCAAGCTCAAGGTGTATGCTGCTCTCAGAGGCAGCCTCAGCCTGACCCATACCCTGAGTCCCTCTTCATTTCTCCTCCTCCTACTTGTCAGGATGGGGAGGGCCCTCAGGTTGGGACCCTGGTGTCTCTCTAAGATGCTCAGGGTGACTTCAAACTTGATCCTTCTGCTTAACCTCCTGAGTGCCTGTCATCATAGGTGGGACACCCTGCCAACCTCATCCCCCTTCTTGTTCAAAAGGGGACCTTCCTTCACAAGGGCCATGTCAGGGAAGCCAGAAGAGTCAGACCGCACTGAAGTCACTCAAGGAGCACAGTGGGTCTAAGGTCACACATAGTCAAGTTCACTTGTGTTTTGATGCTGAAGCCTGGTCAGTCACACTTTGAGAAGGGCCAAGCAGAGCCCTGAAAAGCTGCCTACCCCCACCATGTCTACCAAGGCTAATTGTATCAATATAAAATGCTCATTAAATAATAACCTGAGCATATAATGTTTCTCCCATGTGCCTTCCTCTCCTCCTGCCCCAGGCCAAATCTGTTCACTGGGAAAATTGGTCTGTGTTCAACTACAACCATTTTCCTCTTTAACTAGACATGGAAAAATGTTTCTCTCATATCACCTCCCCTCAGAACTGTGAGTCTTGTCATGAAACTAAGGTTTCTGGCAGAAATGCTTTCAAATATGAAATTAAACATTCATTAGAAATTTTTCCCTTCAGATGGTTTTCCAGCAGAGCATTTCACAGGGTCAGAACAGAAGAGGATCCAGTCACCTACCGTTCTGTTCCTCTTCAAATAATGCCAGTGTTTCAGTTTCTCAACATTTTCTCCTGTGTTAAGTCAACTGAATAGAACACAGTTAAAAAAGTAGCACTTTTAAATGGAAGTTCATTCCAATGAGTTTCCAGCAAGATGCTGTAGTAGAAACTAGGTCCCCTTGGGACCTGTATTTCTTAAGAGTAGGCATTTCTAGAGATGAAATACCTGTCAGGAGCTGATAGTTTATAACATTCTCATGAAAATGCTGACGTATTTAATCAGCAAGTTCTTGAAGAATGAAACACACCAGAATTTTATGGCATGAAATTCAAAAGTCAACTGCAGTAGTTTGTGGGAAGTAGTAGACTTCTGGGGCACACTCCCAGTATCTCTGCAAATGAATTGGACTTGTATACTTGGGCCTGCTCCATGTCAGCCTAAATGTCAGCTGGGGACCCTAGAAATGATGACAAAAGAGATCTGATATTTGTACTGCATTTTCTCCGTCTGTTGTATGGTGCGTTGGGAAGATACTGTTTTTTATTTGTTTTGTTTTGTTTTTAAGAAATGAGGGAGTTTATATCGAATGCATATTACTATTTCTGCTGATGGCCCAAAGTGAGTATTTAAAAATTGGTATCCTATTTGGAGTTCTATAAGCCTCTTGTACTTGGTTTTCCATTTCATTCTTCAGATTTGGGAAATTTTCTGATATTATTTCATTGAATAGATTGTTCATTCCTTTGGTTTGTTTCTCTAAGCCTTCCTCAATCCCAATAATTCCTAAATTTGGCCTTTTCATGATATCCCATAATTCTTGTAGATTCTGTTCATGATTTCTTACCATCTTCTCTGTTTGGCCAACTTTGTTTTCAAGATTAAATAATTTGTCTTCAATGTCTGAGGTTCTGTCATCCAGGTGTTCTATCCTATTGGTTATGCTTTCTATGGAGTTTTTAACTTGGTTTATTGTTCCCTTCATTTCAAGTATTTCAGTTTTTTTTTTTTTCAGTATCTCTAACTCTTTATTGAAATGATCTCTTGCTTCCCGTATTTGGTCTTTTAACTGTTGATTGGTGTGATCATTTAATGCCTGCATTTGCTCTTTCATCTCCTCCTTCAATGCCTGCATTTGCTCTTTCATCTCCTCATTTGCTTCTCTGATTGTTTTAATTATGTATTCTGAACTCCCTTTCTGACATTTCTTCTGCTGTGCTGTCATTGGGTTTTATTGATGTAGTATCTAGGTGTGTTTGGGACATTTTCTTCCCTTGTTTTCTCATATTGGTCAGATGTCAGTGGGAATCTGAGATATTGCAGATTTCCTCTATTGGCTTATAGTGTCCCGGTAGATTTCCAGTGTATCACCTCCCAGCCTTCAGTAGCCTGAAGTCTTGGAGAAACTTGATAATGCAGTGCTTCCAAAGAAAGCTGCCCCTAGTCCCCTACTGGTTCCAGGGCTTGGAGCTGGTTCTGTGCGGAAAGGCTCTCACTGGGGGCCTGCACCGTGCAGCAGGCCATGTGGGGGGAGCCCACCACCGGAGTGTGGAAGGCTGCCTGGGAAAGACTCTAGCTGCCCTGCCCTGCTCTGATAAGCCACCCCTATCTGTGCCTGCTGCCCAGGCCAAGTTTCGCCCAGTGGGGGAGACTCACCCTGTGACTCTATTTTTGCCCAAGTCTCTCAATGCCTCCCCTTCTTGAGTCCTGGGTTCTGGAGCGACTGGAGATGCAGTCACCCTCTAGGCCACCATCTTGGATTGCCCTGTGGAAAGAGCCTGCAGCTGGAGTGGGCAGAGCTGCCTGGAGAAGTCTCTGGCTGCCCTGCCCTGATCCCAGAGGCTGCTTGCGGATCGAAGCTCTCCATTGGCTCGGGGACTTGTGGCTGGCTCTATGTAGAAAGTGTCTCACTGGGCGGTCTGTTCCGAGAAGCTAGCCTTGAAAGGCGCCTCCCACCGCAGGGGTCCAGGCTGCTTGAGGAGGTCTCTGGCTGTCCTGTCATGGTCCCTAAAGCCACTTACAGGACGGAGCACGCTGCGCTGGCTCCGGGACTTGGAGTTTGTTCTGATCAGAAAGGCTCTCACTAAGGGGCCTGCTCCAAGAACCTGGAGAAGCTGGCTGTGTGGGAGGGGCCCAGTGCCGGAGTGCACAGGGCTGCCTGTGGAAGACTCTAGCTGCCCTGCCCTGCTCTGATAAGCCACCTCTATCTGGGCCTGCCACCCGGGCCGAGCTTTACCCAGTGGGCAAACTCACCCGTGGCTCTATTTTGGTATCCTATCCCTTAATCACTGGAGTTCCAGCTTCAATTCAAATGAAGAATTTTTACAGACTTTTGTTGATTTCATGGATGTTCTGAAGCCATACTTTGTAGAATTGTGTGAAGTATATGGTGTTCTCATCATTGCCATGGTTCTGGGAGTTTTTTGATTGTGCTTTGTAGGGTAAGAAATGATACAAGAACATGTGTTTGAAAGAACTTACATTTAAAGAATAAAATCGGAGACATTAGGTATGAGGCTTGTTTGTGGTGGATGTAAGCAATTTCAAGCAAATAAAAAGAATTTTGTGTCTTGGAAATACTTTAGATTCTCTTGTTTGTGATCTATAACTCCCATCACATCTTTAGTTATTCTTCAAAATGGTCTATTGTTGAAATTCAGGGTTCACTCCTAGTGGTTGTCATTTTTGTATTTTAACAGAGATATATTTTTTTGTTTAAATCTCTGATGTTGAGTGAACTATTTTGAGATCCATCATTCAGTAGTGCACTTCTGAATTTGTACTTATTTAAATTTAAGTGCTTGTGTGTTTTTCCATTCCCATAAGCCATTACATAAGTTTATATTTCATTTCATTTTATTCTATTCCACAATGTACTTGTGCAGAGTAAGGAAAGACTTTACTCAGAGCTCATATGCCAGAAAAGCCAAATCACTAATTTCACTAGACACTAATTTTAAAATAAATTACTATAATTAAATTGCAGAGGGCTCAATAGAGTAGACAGAGAACAGGGAAAACAGGTTTAAGGATGAGTGCTGGGGACAAAATTAGAGTTAATTATTGTCCATGTTTTTGTGATCATGTCAAAATGCATCCTAACAATAGATGAAACTAAAAAAGTGAAGACAAATCTGGCTCACTCTGGAAGGAGACCTATTTAACTTCTTTGTTTTCACACAAAGCAATCCCATGTGTCTTGAATGCTACCTTCTGTCTTCATTCTCTATTTCCCACTCTTCCTCCCTCTCTTGCTTCTTTTCTATTCATCAGTAGATATCTCCATTTACTCTCCAGGATTTCTTCTCATAATCAAGCACTTGGAAATCAAACACTGCCAGGGAATATAGTCATTGATATTGAGTGTCAATACTCTTGAGTTTTTTATTTTAGACAGACATGAGAAATATATTTATTAAATGTTTTTTTACATTCCCATATACCATTACATAGGTTTGTGTTTCATTTTATTTTATTCCAAACCTTAACTACTGTGGATCAATATAGGACACATTCGATTTCTTTATTATGACTGATACTCAGAAAAAAAAAAGCTCACCATCTTCAAAAAATTAGAGCTACATGCAAAATATTTTCATCCAGAAGATTATTGTTTACCAATGTCAGAGAATGGAAGAAAGTACTTTTCTTTTCTCTGGGAATGCCCTCTCTGCCTACTGCAAGAAAGGTACTGTCAAATGTGAGATGCCACACCAAGATTACCAGTCTACTCAGAGCTGAGTTAAAGCCATCTGAGGCATAGAACTTCATCTTGGAAGCCTCAGCTCCAAATCTGAATGAAAAAAGAGGTAGAAAAGGCAGAGGAGGCTACTCAGTAAAATTCAGAGGAACTTAGGTACTTTCCTAAGTCCATATATGAGAATCTCAACACCAAGAAGTTAATGTTTGAAAAACTATAAATCAATTGCAGAGAGATTAATAGAGTTGTGAGAGAAGAGAACAAGAACTGCTCAGAACTTAACTGGAACAAATTTTATTCCATGCTTTTGCGAGTATGACAATATGTATCCTAAAGTCATATTAAATTTATTTAATCAATAAAACAGCCAAAGTAATATAAAAAATGTAAAATGTGGTATGAATTAACAATTTGTATTACAAATTAATATACTTCACAAAATTATAGAGAATATCCTAGGAATGAGCAGATATAGGAAATAAGTAGGATAATTTGTAATTTATTATCATATAAAATATGAAATTTTCATGACTGATATTTGTATAATGATAATAGTGTACATAGCCCAGGTACAATTATCTGGTGTCAGTCATTATCTCCTCTGGTTGAAAAACACTTTTCCTTGATACCTGTCATAATTCTGGAACTGTTTCATGTAGTTCATCCCTTAGCTTTAGAGTTATTCTTTGCTAATGCATATCTCTGAGAAAGGACACAGAATTTAAAGTAAGAGTTTTCCAAAAGAGTCATTTTTGATGTAGATTCATTAAATTTAAAAAAAATCCCAGAGATAAAAGGATAGGAAAATACTAGAAGAAACACAAATCTGCAATAAAATAAAAAAAAATATTTTTTTATGGCCAGGAAGAATGATGTTTTTATTGACAACCATAGGTCTGTACATGTGTCTACAGTTTATATCATCCTATGTAAAAATCATTGCCCCTCAATTCCTAAAAATTTTTAGAATGGTCACATTCTCCCAAATGATCTCTTAGCTTTATTCTTTACTCATGCAAAATCACTGAGAATTAACAAATAATTTGAAACAACAATTTTTGCATAAGTAGTGATTTTTTAAAGAGTAAGATATATTTTGGTTATGTGAAATCTACTGATTGATCTACAAATACAACAGTCTTTTAGTGTAATTTTACTGAAAATACTGTAGCAAAGAAGAGCAGTTTACAATAATCTATTGGAAACTTATTTTATCTTTCCCAAGAAATACTTTATTTTCTAAAGAGTTTTTTGCTGTTCTTATCACCCAAATCTTGATTAATGATGTCTATAATTGATAGTAATCTTCATAAAAATATCTTCCAAGTACACTTTCTATCTAGTTACTGAATTATCACAAAGTATAGATTTGAATGTTAATTAAGGTAAATTAAGTACAGTCTTCAGGAATATATGATTTAAAAAGAAAAGAAATGGTAACTAGTGTATGCTACTGGAGATGTTCCTAAAGCTGCTTCTCACATGTCTGAATTCATGCATTGTGAGCAGAATGATAGAAGACTGAGAAACACAGGCAGAATTTTTTGAAGGAGACTCAGGAGCTTACGGGTCTTCTCAGCCCTCAGGTATCCTTCAGTGTATGAAAGAATACACATTTAGAGGTTTCTAAGTTAAGAAATATTTCAGCAACTTTCAACCAATATCAATTCAAACTGAGGACTTTTAGTTCTTTTAAACATGTTCATGGCAGACATTCCCTTTTATTCTTTGGTGACAATATGTCAACAAGATTGTGACATTTTGAATTTCATTTTGCCTTTTACCAATGACTAGATTTTAGATTTGAAATATTTGATTTTCTTTTAAATTGAAAGTTTTATTGCACTTGCAACAAATGTGTGTGTTACTTTATTATCTGTAGAGAGGCAAGAAAACAGATAAGCTGTTTGTCTAAAGCTCACTTTGGCTAGGCATTCATGTCACAATAGTTACAGAAACTTGGATGTCTGAAGTAGGAGGTTGCCAAGTTTAAGACAAGCCTCAGCAACTTAGTGAAGTCCTAAGACAACTAGTGAGAAACTGTCCCAAAATAAAAAAATAAAATTAAAAGGACTGGGAATTGGGAATATATCTAATTGTATAGCATCCCTGGGTCCATTCAACAGTACCCCACCAAAAACATCCACTTTGTTTTTTTCAACAAACCATCCTTACCCTGAAGTTCTAGCTAATGTCACCAAGGAGTTTATGAGCCAAAACCCTCCTTCTCCTATTTCTGAAATGTGGTCTTCTGATTTTTCACAAAACACACACATCTTGGTGTAGGAATTATCACACCATCAAAACTGGAATTCTAGCTCCAAATTTTATGAAATTCAGCTTTTCAAACTTAAATATCTCCTGTGATTCATCCTGCTAACAGGATATCTGTTCTTTTCTCCCAGGGGTTCTTTGTTGAATACATTTTGTTTCTCTGCATTTATACATAAACTCACTGCATTCATTTCAAAAACATTATATCAAGAGGATGGACTCTCAATAATTATTTCATTAGAAATGTAGTTTGATAAAACTGCAGTGTAAGATTAAATCATTTATCCCATCACTCTTCCTATTCATGTGATGACTCACAAAGTAGTTACAATCACTTTTTCATGTTCAATAGATCAAAAATGGTAAGGCATGTGTTAAAGAGATGGAAGAGAATGCCTGCACTGGAGCCCTGGCTCTGCTATTTAATTTGACAATGACGATGGGCCCACAGAACTCTGGATCAAACAAGAGACTAACTTAAAGAGACTTCATGTCAGTTCTCACTGCCAAGCACCTAATCATCTTTCAGAATTTGCCTGAGAAAATTAAATGAAACAAATGGAACATTGAATGTAAAGGATGCCCCAGCAGCACTGAAATTGTGATTTACAGGGCTGAGAAAATGAAGACAAACTTGGCATTTCTTTCCTCACATTCTTGAGAAGGAGGCTATACCTGCTGCCTTTCTGTTCTCCTGGAGGGTTTATAAATACAAAAACATCTAAATCTATTATATGGAGAAATTAAAAATTGTGTGGAGGGATAAAAAGCTATAAAACCTTTAATATGCAAAAATTGAAACCTGAAAAAAGAGGCCAAGCTTATTGTAGACACTGCTTCCATAAATTATTTAATTTTTAAAATACTATTTTAAGTCTACAACCAAGTTTAGTCTACCAACTAAGAAAAACCCAGTACCAGATGCATTTTCAACAGAGTTCTACAAGATCTTCAAAGAAGAAATTATGCCAATACTTCTCAAATTATTCCATGAAATAGAAAAGGAGGACACCATTCCAAACTCATTCTGTAAAGCTAGTGCAACCTTGACATTGAAACCAAAGACAATTCAAGGAAAGAAAACATCCGACCAACATTTCTCATAAAGATAGGTGCAAAAAAATTTGGGAAATCACATAAAAATCTATATTAAAAAGGTAGCTCACTGTGACCAGTTGGGGTTCATCCCACGAATGAAAATGTAATTCAACATATGGAAATCAAGAAATGTATTTCTTTACAAAAATTGACTTAATGACAAAATCACATGATAATCTGAATAAATGCAGAAAAAGTATTCAACAAAATATTATGCCCCTTTCTGCTCAAAACAATAGAAAAACTGGGATACCAGGAATGTACCTCAATATTGTAAAAGCTAAATATGCTAAACTCTAGGTTAACATAATTTAAATGGAGAAAAAACTTAAAATATTCCTTCTAAACCTGCAACAAGACAAAGATGTCCTGATTCACCACATTTATTCAACATCATTCTTAAAATTCTAACAAGAAAAAGCAAAAAAAAAAAATAATTTAAAGGCATAGAAAGAGAAAAAGAACCCAAACTATCATTATTTGTCAATGACATGATTCTATATTTAGAAGATCCAAAAATTTCTACCAGAAAATTTCTAAAACTAATAAATAAATTTAGCAAATTAGCAGGATACAAAATTAACATCCACTGATTGAATGCATTGCTATATATCAGTGATGAATCCAGTGAAAGAGAAATTTTGAAAACATACAATTCACAATACCTTCAAAAACAAAACAAAATATGTGGGAATCAATCTAATAGTAGAGGTGAAAGACCTCTACAATGAAAAGTACAGAATACTAAAGAAAGAAGTTGAAGACCTTCAAAGATGGAAAGATTTCCTAAGCTCTTGGATAGGCAGAATTAACATTGTCAAAATGACCATACTGCCAAAAGCATTACACATATTAATACAATTCCTATTTAAATTCCAATGACATTCTGCAAAAAAATAGAAAAAGCAATCACAACATTCATTTGTCAAAAATGAGATCCAAAATATGCAAAGCAATTCTTAGCAAGAAAAATAAACCAGGAGGCATCACAATAATGGACGTTAAATTGTACTACAGAGCCATATTAACAAAAGTGGCATGGTATTGGCACCAAAATACACATGTAAACCAATGGCAAAGAATGGAAGTCATAGAGAAAAACCCACTAAATATAGTTATCTCATAGTAGACAAAGGTATTAGAAACCTACATTAGAGAAAATGTATCCTGCTGAGAGAATTGAGTGATGTTGGAAGCATTAAGATGGAAAACTTGGTTAGAAACTCACAGTTGGACCCCACTAGTTGGAGGATGCCTGATTCAAGTTGCACACTGTCTTAGTTCACCATCAAGTTCAAGCATAACCTTCCTTGGATGGGTATATCTTGCCAAATGCCAATCAACCTGCTTACTGCAAGACTCCTGCCACACCAGGAAAAAGGCATGGAAAGAAAGCTCCTCCCACTGAAACCTAATACTGCCTTTGATGTACTCCCTGTTAAATAAGGAACTGGGGCATTTTTCAGTTGTTCAGTTTCAGTTGCTATCAGGACTGGGAAACCCATCAGGCACTCTGCATAATAAATCCATGCTTTCTCTTTGTCTTTAAAAAATTACTGATTATTTAAGTATTTTTAATTTTTTTTACATGACTCACACCTTAGCAGGAACCTGTTCTGGTGGAGTTCTCATTACTCCATCATAGTAACCTCTTCAAATAAAAAGGTGCTGGGGAAACTGCAAATGCTTGTGTAACAAAATGAAATTATACCCCTGTCTCTCACCCTGTAACAAACTCAAAGTGGATCAAGGACTTGGCCACTAGAACAGAGAGCCTGTGCCTAACAGAAGAACAAGCAGGCCCAAATCTCCACCATATGGGCTTAGAAACAAAATCAAGAGTAAATAAATAGGATGTAATCAAACTAAAACACTTCTTAGCAAAGGAAACAATCAATGACATGAAGAAAGAGGTTACAGAATTACAAAAAAATCTTTATGACATGCAACTCAGAAAGAGCATTCATCTCCAAGGATATATAAAGAACTTTAAAAGCTTAACACCATTAAAATAACTAACCTCATCAATAAAATTGACTAAGGAATTGAACAGATACTTCACAGAAGAAAAACAATCAATTAGTAAATGGTTACCCAAGTGTGGGGAGTGAAGAAGTGAAATTGAGAGGAGTTCCTATACTTAGGAAGAAAAGAAGTTCTATGGTTCTAGAACATATTAGAATTACTATAACTGTTAACAATGTGGTATATTCCAAGATAACCAAGACAAAAGATTCTTTATGTTCTCATCACAGCAATAAAAACATGAGGTGAAAAATGTGCTAATTACTGACTTGTTTATGTGCCATATACACATGTTGAAAGGTCATTCTGAATTTCATAAAATTTATGTTTCTCTGTTGTTATACATAATTTTAAATTAAGGAAATACCCCCAAACCAAAAAAATACATTATATATTTTCACAAATTATATTATACTTCCACTAGAAAAAATATGAACTACACATCAAAACTAAAATAAAATTTCTGTAAGATGATATAAAGTAAGATAAAAAGTGAGAAAGATAAAGCCCCAACACTGGCCATTAAGGAGAATATCTGTGATGTTTATGTAGCTTAAAAATAAAGATTCAATAAAAAATGGAATATAATTAACAACAAAAATAAAACATCTTAAATTCAGAGTCACTTTTGCAACATTGAAAAAGTTACTCACTCCTTATGCCAAATTAGTGTTATTTCTTCTCTCAGGATGTTTCATTCTCCTGCATGGAGGTATGAACTAATTGTCTTATAAAGTCACTTTTTCCTCTCTGTTAAGAGAATGTATTATAATCCATCTTTTTTGTCATTTTTATTTCATAGAAACATCAAAACAACATCAGATGTAGGAAGCCTACCCAGTTTTCACCTGATCAAAGGGCCAGTGAATTCACTAAAATTTATGATGTGGCATAACTTGAAATGATAAACTTCACATGAGATAGTATTCTGCAATTCAGAAAGAAATATTGGAGCATTGTTAATCCAATAAAATATATGTTAACATCCTCAGTGAGAAACTACATCTTCAATCTCATTACTAAGTGCCACTAAATGTCATTAAAATTATTCTTAAAAAATTCCTAAAAAGATCAAGTAGCAAATTTCAGAAACTTGAAATAAGTAAAAGTCATACATTGTTTTGCATGAATAACAAAAAAACAGAAAAGACAGAATTGACATAGAGATTTGGAAAAAAAAATAAATTTAGTTTAACTAACCTGGATATTTTCAGACATTCGAACTTTCTAGTTTACTTGTAGTACATGAGCAATATTGAAATTATCTTTTAGATAAATAATGCTTTTCTTCTAAAGAAAGACACAAGCAAACACATTTTATCTCTCTCTATCTTACACACACATGCAATTAATGCTTCCATGATTCTCTTACTACTAAAATTAGCCAATAGATTGTAAAATTTGTATATTCACATCAATTTCAGTCAAAACCAATGTGTGGATGTGTTGTTGATACAAAGGGCTGCCACATGAAAAAATATTGCATCATATAATTTTAATTATTTAGAAGAAACAGAAATCTGCATTTACTGTCATATTTTTATATCTTTTTTATGACTGTCTTAATTTCCATGTGATTACAAAAAAAAAGAAATAGTGAATACATTATTTATGGAACTAATAATCTCTAAATTCCTTGAAGATAATTACACTGCCTAAAAAGACTGAGAAATCACTACACACTATTTACCAAATAATATCATTTGACATTGTTACCAATATATTTCAATATAATTAAATACATGACTGCTAAAAATGGAGAAATATTTACTTATTTTTAATAACAATATCCATGTGTGATATAAATATAGCATTTCAAATTCCATTGTAAATCTCCAGAAAAATACAAAGTAAAAATCCTTAATGATTACACTTTTTTCTCTCCTATAATGATTGGGGAATTATATCTTCTCCAACATTCAAGACTGAACATATATAATAATTTTGATTTATAATAAATCAATATCATTTCAGAAATGAACTATCTGCACTATATTGATAAATGAAGATATCTTTATTTCTATCACATAAACTTATAACTTTCAGAATATTTTAAGCAACAGTTAAAGGCAATGCCACATTATCCATATTCATAAAATTTCTCACTTTTAATCATTATACATATTGAGACAGGTGCTGTGAATTTCTTCTCATAATTTTCTCATTTGTGAATATTTGTTCTCAAAAGTATTTGGCTGTTATCAAAAGTATATATTTTTGATAAGGGATATCTGCATTTATTACCTGCATGAGGATTTGATATGAATGTTCTGATGTTGAAGAGAGTTTGAAATTTCAATAAAAATTTGACAAATTATATTATCAGAATTTGTCACTTCTTTTAATTCTCTGGTGTTTAATGATGTTTGAGCAATTACTAAAGTCTTTGACATATTCTTTTTATTTGCACAATCTTTCATATGTTTTCTCTAGAATGTAGTAAAGAGTGAACAACTGTGAGAGACTTTTTCACATTCCTAGATTTGTATGGTCTCTCTCTAGTATGAATCCTCTATTGTTGAGTAAGAGTTGGGCTTTAATTGTAAGTTTTGCCACATTTTTTACAATTGTAGTGCTTCTCTACTTTATGAGTCCTTTGGTAAACACTATGAGTTGGACAATACTTAAAGGCATTTTGACATTCTAGGGGTTCTCTCAAGTATAAATTCTCTGGTGCTTAATGAGGTATGAGCTCCTATTAAGAGCTTTGTCTCATTCTTTGCATTCATTTGATTGTCTT
Source organism: Sciurus carolinensis (assembly GCF_902686445.1). Taxonomy (NCBI): domain Eukaryota; kingdom Metazoa; phylum Chordata; class Mammalia; order Rodentia; family Sciuridae; genus Sciurus; species Sciurus carolinensis. The sequence continues at coordinate 731,065 of NW_025920111.1, read as the reverse complement.
CAATATAAATTCTTTGGCATTGAATAAGGGTTGAGTTGAAAATACTTGTTAAATTCAATATATTTGTATTATCTCTCTTCACTATAAATCTTGTGATGTTTAATTAGGGTTGGATGATAATTAAAGACTTTGCCATTCCTTACATTATATGGTCTCTCATTACTGAGAATCCTCTGTTGTTGAATAACCTGTGAGATCTGAATAAATGCTTTTCTACATTATTTACATTTATAGGGCTTCCCTCCAGTATGAATAGTCTGGTTTTGAATAAGAGTTGAGTTGAGTTTAAAAGCTTTGCCACCATTTCTTTCATTTTTATGGTCTCTCATCTCTGTGAATCCTCTGGTGCTCAATAAGTTTTGAGATTTGAATAAATGCTTTCCCACATTCTTTACAAGTGTAGGGCTTCTCTGTGGTATAAATCTTCTGATGTTCAGTAAGGTTTGAGATATATTTAAAATCTCTTCCATATTCTTTACAATTTTATGGTTTCTCATTTCTATGAATCTTCTGGTGTTGAATAAGAGCTTCACTATCTTTAAACCCTTTGTCACATTCCTTACATTTATATGGTCTCTCATCACTATGAACACTCTGGTGTTTAATAAGGTGTGAAGTTCGATTAAATGCTTTCCCACATTCTGTACATTTGTAGGGTTTCTCTCCAGTATGAATCTTCTGGTGTTGAGTAAGGACTGACATGCATTTAAAATCTCTTCCACATTCCTTACATTTGTATGGTCTCTCATTGCTGTGAATCTTCTGGTGTTTAATAAGGGTTGAAGAATCCTTAAAGCCTTTGCCACATTCCTTACATTCATGTGATCTCTCATCACTATGAGTTTTCTGGTGTATAATAAGGGCTCTACTGTGCTTAAACCCTTTGTCACATTCCTTACATTTATATGGTCTCTCATCACTATGAACACTCTGGTGTTGCATAAGGTGTGAAATTCAAATAAATGCTTTCCCACAATCTGTACATTTGTAAGGTTTCTCTTTAATATGAATTTTCTGGTGTTGAGTAAATGTTGAGATACATTTAAAATCTTTTCCACACTCCTTACATTTGTATGGTCTCTCATCACTGTGAATCTTCTGGTGTTTAACAAGGTTTGAAGGATTCTTAAAGCCTTTGCCACATTCCTTACATTCATATGGCCTCTCATCACTATGAATCTTCTGGTGTATAATAAGGGCTTTTCTGTGTTTAAAGACTTTGCCACATTCCTTACATTCATGTGGTCTCTCATCACTATGAATCTTCTGGTGTTGAGTAAGTTGTGAAAATTGAATAAATGCTTTCCCACATTCTATACATTTGTAGGGTTTCTCTCCAACATAAATCTTCTGGTGTTGAGTAAATGTTGAGATGTATTTAAAATCTTTTCCACATTCTATACATCTGTATGGTCTCTCATCACTCTGAATCCTCTGGTGTTGAGTGAGGTATGAAATTTCAATAAATTCTTTCCCATATTCTGTAGATTTGTAGTGTTTCTTTCTAGAATGACTCTTCTTGTGTTTAGTAAGGGCTGACCTCTGATTAAAAACTTTGCCACAATCTTCATGTCTGTAGGGTTTATCACTACTGTGATACAGCATTGAGAAATTTTTAAATGCTTTAGCATATTTCTTAAATTTGTAAAGCATTTGTTCTGTATGAATTTTCTTGCACTGAATAATTCTTTTAATTTTATTTAAAATTCTTCCACATTCTTTATACTTGCAATTCTTTCCTTGAATATGAATGCTTGGAATGATAAATTCTGAGCACTGATTAAATACTTTTTTGCATTCATTACCTTTGTAAAGCTTCCTTGTAAAATGAGCACACTGATATTTTCTAGGATTTGTAAAAATGATTAAGTATTTATGAGTTTCATGGCATTTTTTACATATTTCACCAATAAAAATGTACTCAACTATTTACAGTACAGAACTGGCTAAAAGATCTTGAAAATTTAGTATAAATGTAGAATTCTTCTCAAATATTTACACCTGATTTTTGATTAAGTAATAATGAATAAGTACAGATCTTCCTACTATCAATAAAATACAATATTTAGGCACAAGGAAGAACTGTTGAATACAGAAAAGCAGACTTTCATTAAGTAAAAACAATCTGATCAGTCTTATTTATATATTCTTAATTAATACATTTCTTGTATATACAACTGTTTGAGTGAAAATTTAACTAATGCTATATTGCAAATTTTTCTTGCTATGAACTTAAGCATGTAATAGATTCCATTTTAAATTTTCCAAATTTCTTTTCAGAGGAAAGATATATTACCAAAAATTCAGCAGTGATATAATTTCAAGACACCTAAAACACTCCTTAAATCTGTTTGGAACAAATTCAGATTTTTTCTGAGATTTTATATGTTCTTGATAATTATTTGTAATAAAATGTCTATTGCATAGTCATACAATATTTATTATATTCATCATGGAAAAATTTCCAATATTTACTGTCCCCCACACATTCCCATTCTTTCCTTAAGTGTAAGTTTTCAATGCCATAGTTTCCATACCTTCATTTTATCACCTTGTGTGATGAACATTTTACTCCCTGCTCTGATAAAACTTCTTGGAGTTGATTAGAATACATAACTGAAAGAAATCAAAGGAACAGATTATTTTACTTACTATACTCTTGTGAATAAACATTGCAGAAAAATGAAGTTATTACCAAGGTAAGAATGTAATAATGGGAGCAGCAAAGCAAATCCAAGATTCTCATTACTCCATAGATAAACAGAAGTAAATAAGCTAATTAATAATTGTGCAAAGGAACTTAGCAGACACTAATAAAAAGAAGAAATAATAAAGATCAATAAAAATATAAAAAAGTGTTCAACATCTCTAGTAATTAGAGAAATGCAAATTAAATTTATACTGAGATTCCACACTTCAGTCAGAATGGCAAGTACCAAGAATACATGTGAGAACAAATGTTGGCAAGGATGTGGGGAAAGGGGACAACCATACATCATAGGACTGCAAATTGATGCAATACCTCTGGAAAGAAGTATGCAAATTCCTCAAAAAATAGGAATGGACTTGGGAGGTAGAGGCAGGAGATTCATGAGTTAAATGCCAGCTTCAACACTTAGTGAGACCCTAGGCAATTCAGTAAGACCCTGTCTCTAAATGAAATGTAAAAAGAACTGGGGATGTTATTCAGTGGTTGAGCAACCCTAGATTCAATTGCTGGTACATAAAAACCCCCAAAACCAGGAATGAAACCACAATTTGACCCCTTACTCTACCTCAGTATGTACCCAAAATATTTAAAATAAGCATAATACAGGGACACATCCACACTAATGATTATAATAGCACAATTCATAATACATGAGGTATGGAACCAACCTAGAGAACCATTAACACATGAATGAATAAAGGAAAGACTGTATGGGGAGTGTAGGAATGGGAAATTTTGTAGAAAAAAAATCTAAAGCAATTTTCCTAAGTACACATATGAAAACAATTAAGTGAATCCCAACAGCTTGGCCACTGACAAAAATTGGGTCCTAATTAGAAAAAGATATATCACATGCTTGTATTATATCAGAATGGATTCAAATGACATGTATAACTGAAAAACAATAAAAAATTACAAATTAAAAAAATAAATTTTACAACAATGTACTGAAATAATTGACATGTGAGAACTTCCAAAATCAGATTTTAAAGAATCACAGGTGAGCATGTTAGAGATAATCACATTTTACAGGGAAGGAAAATGTGTCACTCTTATCAACACAGTCATTCCTACTCTACAGTAGGACATTGTGTAATAAGGAAAACCTGTCAACCCCTTTTTCCTCTCCCACTAGCAAAAGGGAAGAGTGAAACATGCAAACATGTATGACTTTCTTGACAACTTTATAAAAACTAGATTTTGTCTCCACAGAAACCTGAGAAAACAGGTAAATTTTGGTTGACATTACCAAAGATATTCATCAGGGTTTAAAAAAAAAAAAACTGTGGATTCTTAAGAAGAAATATGAACAGACATTTACAGTAGGAAAAGGTACAAATACATCTAGAGAAGATAAAGCATAAAAACAGGTTTGAGAGGCAACAAAAGTCTCACAGCTCATTTCAGTACTATATGAAGAAAGTCAAACCATAGTGATCAATAAAGACTCACTTTCTAATGTCCATACTTTTTGCTACTTATTAATTGATTACACTAATAACTTTTTATGTTCATCATGATGTTTTAAAGCATACAATTGACTAAATCTAACAAATTAACACATATTTTTCACAAAATTGGCAAGTTTATTTTTGGTAAACTTTACATATATTCTAGTAGCAATCATTAGGAATACAATATACTAGCCAGACATGATAGCACACAATTATAAACCCAGTGACACAGGGGTCTGAGACGGAAGGAGTGCCTGTTCAAGATCAGCCTCAGCAATGTAGGAAGACAATAACTAAAGAAAGAAAAAGATTAAAAATGCCAGTGATATTGACCAGTTGTAAAATCCACTGGGCTCAATTCTCAATTTAAAATAAAAATAATAATATAATATCCTGTACTTACCATGTTGTACAGAAAACATAATTTTTGCCCATCAAAATATAAATTTGCAGTTCCAGCCATTGCCCATGTGGATCTCCAGCACTGTCCAGTCCCAGGCTTCATATATCCAGTTCCATGCCCTATGTAGTATCAGCACCATGCTGTGGTTCTCCATCTACCAAAACATAGGGTTGCCTATGTCTACTAGCATGGAAAATTCATGATCTGGATGTTTCTATCTCTAGTTGAACAACTCACATCCTGGGACACTGCATTATCAAATACCTTTCATATACTGTGCCACTGAAGACTGGGAGGGTTGAGTAGTGTAGTGTAGTTTTATTGCAGAATTTTTATTAGTAGTATTTTCTATTTTTATTATTTTTCTCACTCTATTTTCTTCTTATCTATCTGTTTCCTTGGAGGTTCTGTCTCCCTTTTCTCATGCTAACAAAAATTGATTTTGATACATCCAAAATAAAGATAGAATTTTAAAGGCTGTGAGAGAAAAGCACCAGATTACATATAGGGGGTAACTAATGTGCATATCAGAAAATTTCTCAACCCAGACCATAAAGGATACAAGGGCCTGGAACAACATACTTCAAGCTCTGAAAGAAAATGGAGTCTACCCAATAATACTATTCTCAGGAAACTTACCTTCAAATTTCACAATGAAATAAAATTCTTCAATAATAAAAAAATTAAAAGAATTTACAAATACAAAGCCTGCACTACCAAACATTCTCAGCAAAATATTCCATTAGGAAAAAGTGAAAAATAACAATGTAACTCATCAAAGAAATGAACTACCCTATAGGAAAAGCAAGTCAAATGAGAAACCATGTCAAATTAAAAACAAAAGATAAGCCAAAATGACTGTGAATACAAACCATATGTCAATAATAACTCTGAATATTAATGGCATAAACTCATCAATCAAAAGATACAGGCTGGCAGTTTGGATTTTAAAAAAAAAAGGACCCAACGACATGCTGCCTTCAAGAGACTCATCTCATAGAAAAAGACACCCACAGACTAAAGGCAAAAGGATGGGAAACAATATGCCATTCACACTGACTTGGTAAAAAAGAGGGGGTTTCCATCCACATATTAGATAAAGTAGACTTCAAGCCAAAGTTAGTCAGAAGGGATAAAGAAGGACATTTCATACAATTTAAGGGAAGCATAAATCAGCAAGACATAATAATCATAAATGTATATGTCTCAAACAATGGTGCATTCATGTACATCAAACAAATCCTTCTCAATTCCAGGAACCAAATGCACCACAACACAATAATACAGGGTGACTTTAAGACACATCTCTCACTACTGGATAGATCTTCCAAGCAAAAATTGCACAAAGAAACCACAGAACTCAATATCACAATCATTAATTTAGACTTAAGAGATATATATAATATTTCATCCATCAACCAGCAAATATGCTTTCTTCTGAGCAGCACATGGATACTTCTGAAAAACAGATCATATGTAATATCCCAAAGCAACCCTTAGGATATACAAAAAAATAGAGATACTACCTTATGTTTTATCAGATCATAATGAAATAAAATTAGAAATCAATGACAAAAGAAAAAATAACTGCCCCAACACCTAGAGATTAAATAATACACTATTGAAAGATGCATGGATAGTAGAAGACATCATGGAGGTGATAATAAAATTCTTCAAAGTAAACAAGATCAATGACACAACATATCAAATTCTCTGGGATGCCATGAAAGCAGTAGTAAGAGGAAAATGCATTGCATGGAGAACACTCAATAAAAGAAGGGAAATTCAAAAAATAAATGACCTCACATTGCATCTCAAGTTCTTCAAAAATAAGAACAGATCAACACCAAAAGTAATGGAAGACAGGAAAAAATAAAAATCAGAGCCAAAATCAATGAAATTGAAACATTAGAAACAATTCAAAAATTTGACAAAACATAAAGTTTGTTCTTTGAAAAAATAAGCACAATTTATTAACCCATAGCCACACTAATGAAGAGAACAAGAGAGAAAACTCAAATTACTAAAACATCAGATGAAAATGCATATATCATGAAAGGCACTACTGAAATACAAAACATAAAGAAGCTATTTTGAAAATCTATACTCCAACAAAAAAGAAAATCTCAAAGACATCAACAGGTTTTTAGAGACATATGAATTACCGAAACTGAACCAGGAGGACATGCACGATTTAAATAGATCAATTTCAAGTAATGAAATAAAAGAAGTCATCAAAAGCCTTCCAACAAAGAAAAGTCCGGGACCAGATGGGTTCTCAGTCAAGTTCTACAAAACCTTTAAAGAAGAGCTCATTCCAATACTCCACAAAGTATTCCATAAAATATAAGAGGATGGAACCCTTCCAAAATTAATTTGTGAAGCTAGTATCACCCTGATACCTAAACCAGACAAAAACACATCAATTAAAAAACATCAGAGAAATATCCCTGAACATATATTTGAAAATTCTTAACAAAATTCTAGCAAATCACTTTAAAAAAGTATTAAAAAGTGCACCATGATCAAGTGGGTTTCATCAAAGTGATGCAAGGTTGGATCAATATCCAGATATCAATATATGTAATTCATTACACCAACATATTTAAAGTTAATATTCATAAAATAATTTCAATAAATGCAGAAAAAGCATTGACATACCCCTTCATGCTCAGTCCCACAAAAATACAGTTATCTCAGACTAGACAAATGTACCAAAAACACAAAATGGAAAAAAGATGGGCTCTTCAACAAATATTGTTGGGAAAACTGAAATCCATATGCAGCAAAATGAAAATAAATCTCTATCTCTTATCCTTTACAAAATTCAATTCAAACAGATCAAGGACCTAGGAATTAGATCAGAGACTCTGCAGCAAATATAAGGAAAATTAGGCCCCAATCTTCATCATATTGACTTAGGACAAGACTTCCTTAACTAGATTTCCAAAGAAAAAGAAATCAAAGCAGGAATCACTCAATGGGTAGATTAGAACTAAAAAGGTTCTTTCAACAAAGAAAACAATCAACAATATGAAGAGAGAGCCAACAGAATGGAAGAAAATCTTTGCCACATGCACTTCAGATAGAGCACTAATTTCCAGAATTTATAAAGAACTCAAAAAACTTTACACCAACAAAGAATACAAATAACCCAAACAATAAATGGGTTAAGGAAATGAGCAGACACTTCACAGAAGAAGATCTACAAGCAATCAAAAGATATATAAAAAAAGTTCAACATCTCTAGTAGTAAGAGAAATGTGAATCAAAAGTACTCTGATATTTTATCTGACTCCAATTAGAATGGCTTTTATTAAGAATACAGGCAAAAATAGCTGTTGGTGAGGATATGGGGGAAAAGATGCACTCATACATTGCTGGTGTTGCAAATTGATGTGGCCACTTTGGAAAGCAAGATGGAGATTCCTCAGAAAACTTCAAGCCACCTTTTGACCCATCTACCCCACTCCTGGGCCTATACACAAAGGACTTAAAACTAGCATACTACAGTAATGCAGTCACATCAATGTTTATATCAGCTCAATTCACGATAGCTAGATTGTGGAACCAACCTAGATGCCCTTCAATAGATGAATGCATAATATATATATATATATATATATATATATATATATACACACACATATATATATGTATATACACACACAATGAAATACTATTCTCAGTCATTAAGAAGAATAAAATTATGGCATTCACATGTAAATAAATGGAGTTTGAGAATATCATGCTAAGTGACATAAGCCAATCCCCAAAATCCAAAGACCAAGTGATTTCTTTGAAAAGTGGTTGATGACACATAATGGGGGGAGGTAGTAAGGGAAAAAAGGAGAAAGGATGAATTTTGTAGAGGGAAATGAGGCGTAGTTAGGGGGTGGGAGAAAGATAATGGAATGAGACAAACATCATTACCCTATGTATGCATATGGTTACACAAACAGTTTTACTCTACTATGTGTACATCCATAGGAATAAGTTGCACCCCATTTATGTACAATGTTCAAAAAAGAAAAAAATGTGTAAATTTGCAGAATTTGGTTGATATTATCCTTAATATCCCCCAAATTACAGCTTCTAAATTCAACTTGTTCAGATTTCACATGTGAATCGTGATGTAAAAATTGAATTTTGCCTTATTTTTTTACCCCTTTTTTCTTTTATGGGGGAGGGTAATTGGGATTGAGTACAGGGTCACTTTTCTACTGAGTTGCATCCCCAGTCCATTTTTTTATTTCATTATATTTTTATTTTTAGTTTCATATGGACACAATGCTTTTATTTTATTTTTATAACATTCTGAGGATTGAATCCAGTACCTCACACATGCTAGGCAAGTACTCTACCACTGAGCTACAGCCACAGTCCCCCAGTCCCTTTCTGCATTATTTATTTTTGAGACAGGGTGTCACTAAGTAGCTCATCTCAAACTTGCCATCCCTCTGTCTCAGCCTTCCAATTATCTGGGGTTATAGACATGTGTCCTTTTACCTTGCCTATTTTTTAGTTATTTAGTAATTTTCAAACATTTCCAAAATAACTGTAATTATCCAATATAAGATGGTTTTTTAGAGGAAATATCTAAATGGAAACAACAGCACAGAAAGAAAAAAAGGAAATGACTTGATACAAGAAACAATATAAAACAACTAGGAAAAGACCCTAGGAAAGTGAAAGTTATAAATTTATTAAGAACTAGATAACTATTAAGAAGAAGACTAAATAATTATTAAGAAGACTAAATAACTATTTCACTGATGTTTAATGTGCAGCTCAAGAATTAAAGCAAATGAAATTGAGAGAAAAAAGTTAATAAAAGAAATCAACAGAAATTTTGTGCTTGATATATTTCTTAATAACTAAGCTCTGAGATACTGGAAATGTAAAAAAGAAAAGATATCAAATTTTAAGAAGCACAATCATTTTAAACTATGAAAAACATGAAAAGATTCAAAATAAACACATCATAACCAAAGTTTCAAAACTCACAGAAATAAATTTTTGAGAGGAACAAAAATAGATGTTTCACTTACAAGGAGAGTTCTAAAAAAATATTAGTTGATTGTTTTACCAGAAGAGATCCAGAAAAGAATTGGAACATATAGTCGAATGAATAAAAGAAAAAATAAAATAAAAACCATGAATACTATACACAAAACCTCTTTTTTTCCAAAGTAAATAAAAATAAAACTTGACATGATATACAAATGCTGAAAAAGCTTCTCATTACTAGACCTATCCTACAAAATATTCTATAGAGAATTTTTTCAGTTGAAAATAAAATAAGGTTGCATAGGACAAATCATTTAAAATCTCAAAACATCCTGGCAAAACCACAAATATCCACAAATATAAAATTAACAATACTGTAATAATGGTACCTAAAATAATTTGGCTATATAGTTTGAAAGATAAAGTTATAAAGATTATCATAAACCTGTTAACTGGTATATGATATTGAAAATACCAGGGACATCAATGACAACATTAAGAAGATATGCAAAGATGTTAATTTTATATACAGTTTAAATTAATTTACTACCAGTATATAATATCATTTAAGCCTAAAATGTTTTATATACTCCAAATATACTAGCATAATAATCATAAATTATATGATTAGAATAAAGTGAGAAATCAAAGGATGTTATTAAATAATCTGAGAAACAAATATTAAATCAATTCAGAAAGTACAAAAAAATCATAAAAAAGAGAAAACAACTTACAGAGTAACAGTATTAATTTCTTAATTTTTAGTAATTTATTTAAATATAAATAGATTTTTATTAAATGCCAATCAGAACACAAAATATGACTGACAAGATTAAATCCTAAATTTCTGTATCATATCTACATGAGTTTTCATTTAAATATATGGTCACTTTAATAAAATGAAAAGAATATTATTGCAAAGAAGAAAAAATAAATCAGACATGGCAATATTTATGTTATACATAACAAGCAAAAAGTTATGTAAGGTAAAAATTTTTAAGTAAAAACATTTTGAAAAGAGACAAATTAGAATATTATTTTATGATAGAAGAGACCACTATCTAAAACACTACAATTATAGTAGATACATTTGTAACTGAGTCATACTTCCAAATATAGAAAGGCAACATTGAGAGAACTGATATAAATAGTAATACAGTAATATTTGAACACACCAATCCCCAATGAATGTAACAGAAAATAAAAACAGACTGAAAGGTAAACAGGGATTAGACCAATCCACAAACTTATAAACCAACTAGACTTTCAGATGCACTCTTCTCAATACCTCATGAAATATTCTTGATTCACCAGCTTAGAAGCAGAAAATATCTTAAGACAGGAAAATATTTAAATGATTTTTGAAAATACTAAATTAGAAATCAAAGTGGAAGTGACATTCAAATCTGCAAAAGTATATGGCATTGATGCACTCTTAAAAATGGTCTTGTTCAAAAAATGAATGAAATATTAGAAATTTTCTATAATATCCAAATGATGTAGACACTTCAGGTAGTGTCCATCAAAATTCCAATATTACTTTATTTCCAATCACAGAAAAGGCTATTTTAAAAATCCTGTGAAATTCCAATTACTGATAAATAACTCAAAATATTCAAAATTAAACATATTTGTATAATAATTTCTGATTTTAGAACATAAGAAAAGTTGCAGTATTTGATATATTAATGCTGATATGAGCATATACAAGTAGAGATATGGAACAGAAGAGAGAGTAAGTCCTCACTTATATGGGTGAATCAAGACATAGTTACACATATGTAAATATTAAATCATTCGACAGGGCCAAGAGAGGAAGCAAAAAAAGGTATTTTATATGTGTGCATGAAGGCATTTTGGAAATAAACTATGGGATGTCTTTCAACTTTACAAAGAAAATAAATTTCATAACATCTATACTATGAATTCATCTTGAAGACATTATGCTTACTGAAATAACCATTCATAATAAAGTAAAATATTGTGTGATTCTACTTACATGCAACATCTAAAGTTACCAAATCCATTGAACACAAGGGATGGTGTTTGTGATGTGAGACAAATGAGCATGTGCTTTTCATGAAAATCTAAAATTAATTTTGTAATATGTAAACTTCCTAAAAAGATGTTGCAAAGCAATTAGAATTAAAACTACTAAACAATACTTAAAATATTAAAACAGTAAGTTTAATTTTATGTGGTCTGATTGCACTTAAATATTAAAAATACATTAAAGGTAAACAGAATTATGAAAATATTCAAAAGCTTCTTTAAATGATAAAGTCTTTATCCTAGACAAAAGAATAGTTTTGTCCATAAATAGTTGATAAGCATGCCAGTAATTCTAGCTGCCAGGAAGGCTGATAAAGGAGAATTTTAAATTTGAAGTCAGTTTGAACACCTTCACAAGAACTTATTTCAAAATAAAAATAGAAAGAGACTAGAGATGTACCTCAGTACTCTAGAACCCCAGAGTTCAAACCCTAGTTCATGTACATAGATCTACACATATTTATTTAGATTTACACAAATACCTAGATTTAGTAAAGAAACAAGATACAATATACAGCCATAAACAAAAAAGGGATAATATTTATAAAAGTAAGTTAAATATGTAACTTAATGGACAGTAGGCACATGATTTATGCATATTTAAATTTACTTTGTCAGAAAGTGTGAAGTAGTGACAATTAACATTTATGCATAATCTGTAGATTACAAAAATAAAAATTTATTCACTGATGGGAGGAAATATACTCCTGAATACAGAATCTATTCTAAACAATAGAACACACAAATGGGCACAAGAATGAAAGAGAATTTAATCCATAAAATCACCAATAACCATATTATCTTAAAAATTCTTCTTTATAATTATTTTCAGCCATGACTACACTCACAAAGGTCAGGCATTGTGAGTAAGAAACATTCATTACATGACAGAGAATATTAACAGAAAACCCAGTACAATCATTTATAAAGAGCCCCTCTGAGGAGATAATTTGAATGAATAAACATTGAAATCATATTAGAGAAACTGGGTTAGGATATTAATACATTGCAATGGTTTAACATAGAGCTGTTCACAAATGTGGACATGCTTTCTAGGACCTTCAAAATCAATAAAGAGATATCAGTCCATGCAGACCCTAAATGGAAAAGGGGAGTACTGTGGTTGTTACTTTGAATATACTGGAGATTATTAGGGGAAGAAGAAGCCTAAAAGAGTTTGAAACCATGATAAGCCTAGAAAAGGGCATGCCCTTATAGAACTGTAAGATAAATAAGCTAGGTTTCTGAAAATTTATTTCTTTTGGGTGAAATCTTCTCATTTAACTTTTTAATATGGTTTCCTCCTTGATATTTGGACCTATCATCAGTTATCTTTGGCTTTATTCATTTTGTCATACCTGTCTATATGTCTACTCTTATGGTTTGGATATGAAGTATCCCCCAAAGGCTCATGTGTGAGACAATAATAAAAGGTTTAAGGGTGATATGATTGGGCATTAGAGCATTAACCCAGTGAATTAATTCCTTGATATAATTAACTGAGAAGTAGCTATCTGTAGTCTAATAGGGTATGGATAGAGGTGTGAGTCATTGGAGTCACACATCTAGGGTATAAATATTGTATCTGTATCTGGTCTATGGAGTCTCTATCTCTCAGTTTTTTGATCATCATGTGAGAAATGTCCTTCCACCAAATCCTTTTAGCATGACTTTTAGCTTCATGTCAACTTTCAAGGAATAGAGCTCACTGTCTATTGACTGAGACCTCTGACACTATTAGCCCCAAATAAACTATTACCCCTTAAAATGCCTTGTCAGGGCTTTTGGTCACAACAGCAAAAAAGCTGACTAAAACAGCTACTGTCTCTTGTCACTTTAGATTCCATGGCTTTTTCTTTGATCCAGAAAGATGAGTAGGAATAACTTGGTGACAATGAGAATTGTTTACTGGAAAATGGAATAACTCTTGGGAATCCTCCTTGGAATTACTTATGTTTATGTCCTAGTACTATTTTCTAGATTCTAGAAAATTATTTCTCCAAATAATTTCCTGAAAGACCCATTATATTAAATTATATAAGACCCATTATATTAAATTATATAAGAAATACTTCAATCTGAAATCCTGAGAATAATTCCCAACTATTGACACTAAATAAAACAAATCAAAGAAAACATATGGAACTTTAAGGTGTAGGTCACAATATTTTATACTGTTGAATTTCTATGGCAAAACTGAAGTGAGGGGTGTATCATCATATCAAGAAAGAATGAGATTAAACATTGAAAGGAAATATTTCTGGTCTATATCATCCATTTCCCAATCAATTTCCAGGAAAGTAAGTATCTGATACTCACTCATGCTCATCAGAAGCTACCAAGAAATATTCCACAAGGGAAAGATATCCAATATTAATAGTGAATTATGAATTCTGAAGGGAACTTATACTCACTGAGAAAGTTCAGGTTTCTGTAGTTCTCCAACATCACATCTATGTATAAATTCTGCTGAGCAGGGTTTAGGCATTCCCATTCCTCTTGAGAGAAATCGATGGCCACATCCCTGAATGTCACTGGTTCCTGATATAAGAATAAGTATATAAATGACACACTGACAATATGATCATTGACAGAGTTTTTAATTTGACCCAATGAGAAGTAGGAGAATGGGTTCTCGCAAAGTTGAGAAATCTCAATTATTCAATAAGATAATTTTTAACAAGCATGCTTGTCTAAAGTACTACATAACTGTAAAAAAAGGATGACATATGTCCAAAAATGTATATATGCTATAGTTTTGTGAAATAAAATGTAAAATTAAGATAAACAGAAGAATACATATTTGAGGGTTATATTCATATTTTATAAAATGAGTTATGTATATTTCTCAGATGAGAAAGTTATAGTGAGTTAGAAGATTGCTTTCTAAATTGTAATGAAAACAAACATGGATTGGATATGTTGCTGATGCAAAGACAGATTCAGTAGTCCTGGGACAGGATCGAGATTGCTGAATATGTAGCAACCTCTTTAGTGATGTCAATGCCACTGGTTCAAGTAAAGCTCTTGCATAGCAATAAAATTGTTCATTGATGAATTTCAATTCAAATATTTTAAGCAGTTTGTGCATTTTGCTATAATAGCAATTAACAAGAAGAATCCTTTGTGATCATTTCAAATATATATCCATCACTCCAAGGAATTCTTTAATATCTTAATATATACACCCCAAATAATCTACTGAGAATGGTAATAGTTTTGTTTTTAATATTTGAGACATTTTTTAAAACATCCAAGTAACACTATGCCTGAATTTTTTGCAATTCTACCTGACCTATAATTAGTACCAAAGAACATAAAGGTTAAAATAAAGTGTGAATTAGAAGAATTTTCAGAACAGTTATTGACTTTTGTTACTACTAAGAGTAGTGGAAACATGTTAAGAAGGCAATAAAAACAAATTGATCAAAGGATACTCATATTTTACCACACATGTGAAAATGGTTCACTTTATGCATTAAAACAGGAGACAAAATTTTATGTAAGAGAAAATAAATATATTCAGTTGTATAAAATTTAAATCAACTTGGGTTTGATACTTTATTTTGTATGGCATTACTGAGATAAAACCATTGAACAGAATACAAAGAACTCCAATTTCTGAGTCTTGTATTTTTAACATATATTTCACTTATCATTTCTAAACTTTATTTTAGAGTTTAAATGCACTTAGAAACAGGATTTTTTAACTCTTTCTTTTGCTGAAAATGTAGGGAGGTTAGAATGTGTACACCTTTGATGTTGATGTAGAATAAAATGAAAATATATGAGGATATGCTTTGCTTCAAACCTCCAGTTTTAAAGCCTATATATCTAATAAACAAAATTGAGTTTTTGTTCTCCAAAGCAAGTGACAAATAAATAGAAATTTGAAAAGTAGAATAATTTTTGTATAAAATATGATGGTTTATACACATTATTCAGAAAAATTCTGAGGATATAATGATAAAAAGAAATCTATGAACTTTATTGGGAATAATCTGGAAGATTTCTTTGGTAGAAAGTGTCAATGCACAGAAAAGGACACCATTATTGTTTCTATATGAGTGGCCACAAATAAGCAAAACAAAATAAAAGTAAAGCATAATGTCAATCTTCTGATGAAAGTTTTACTTGAAGTTTCATTTCTGTATGTGTTCCATGTTATAGAAATGCTGAGAGGTTAGTTTGATAGTTTAATATTCTAGAGAATGAAACTTTTTTTCATGTTAGCTTTAGTATATTGGACATCTTTCTAATATAAACTATGAGAAAGAGATTCTGATTTAATGGAAGAGATGCCAAAAGTTTCAAGAATAATGTCATCTATTGTTAGCATTTAAAACTGAGGGAAAGGTCAATAAATTGTGCTCATAGAATTTTGCACCCATGGAAGATGTAATGTTGAGTACAAAGTCATTGATGTGAAAGATGAAGACAAATAGACTCTCAGAGCATGTGTTTCTGGTTAAAATCTGTTCCTTCCTCACTACGTAAATATATTCTCCCAGTTTCCTAAGGCTGATTATTTAAGTTAATATGGTGGAAATCATGTTTGCTGTAGTAAAGGAAGTGATGGGCTGAACCCAGTGGTAATGCTGAAAATCTTCCCATCACACTTGGTTCAGATTTCTCCAGGAAAGATGGACAGAAGGAAAGGAGGTGCTGGAACCAAGTGATGGATTGGCACAGAGCTCTAGAAAGTTCAGAGGGCCTAGAGACCCAGGTGGCAGAACACCCCTGGATAGCAACAACTACTATGTCCATGAGAGTCTGCAATATCCTTACAAGAGACAACAGTTCAAACCCCATCATGCACGAGCTAATGGAGCCACAAGGGAAAAAACAAAAATTTGATCTCACCTCTCCCATGTGGGACTGATTCAGCAACATTATTAAGCACATTGTGAGCAGTAGAGGAGAGTGGTGGTAAGGGTAGCACAGGGTTAGACAGCACACTAAGGTAGACAGACCCCATTTGGTTTCTGAGGTGAGCTGGATCATCTCCATCTCTCAGTCTTTGGACATACACAGAGATGAAGAATACCTTTCTGGCTGAGAATATTGGAAAGCTCCCTACAGTGAGACTGGGCAGAGAAAGCAGGGTGGTTTGGGAACTGTCTTGAGGAAGTTGTGGAGGAATTGATGTATTGGAAATTCCAGAGCCTTCAGAGACAATACCTGTTCTGATAGGAACCATGATTTAATCCTTCAACTCAATTATAAACACTATTTGTGTACAATGAGGAACTCATCATTATAAAGATAAAGAATTTTCCCAAATCTTAAATATTACCCCTTCAAAATGACAGTATACATTACTTTTCATGAAAGAAGTAAGCAGAGGAAAAATTCTAAAATTTATTTAGATTGTGAAGCATATATATAAGTAGCCTAAAAAACCTTTGAATTCCAAGAGGAAAAATATTTATTATCCTTTCCTGACACTAATAAATATTATTCAACTATAAATTTGCAATAAAAAAGGCCAAGGAATCATAACACAAGGAAATCCATGAATAAATACATAGGTATATAAAAACTATTTGTATTTTAAGTCACAATAGAACGGTCTATATAAATCAAACCACATCAAGAATAACATTAAATGTGAAGGGATGATACAACCAAAGCTAAAGGTGGATGTTTATACTTGGGGCACAGTTTACTGGCAGTGTGTGTATAGAATGTGCAATGCCCACTGGGCAAACTCCAGCACAAAAATAAAGGACTTAGTCTCAGAGTACAGGGAGCATGACATTGGAAATATAACACAATAGGATGTTGCTGGCCATTTGTTCTCTATGAATATATTGAATAAACATTATGTTTCAAGTCCTTCTTGGCAAAGTAATAAATGCATCAATTTATCTACATTAACTGCCATCAAATGAGGAAGAAAACTTGTGGTAGCCTTGGGCTTTAGTTCAGTTTTAGTCAAAATACTGTGCAATTAGAACAGAATTACCAATATTCAGGGTCACCAGAGAAAGAATGGCATGGTATATATACAACCTAACTCTCAAGTTTGCTGTGGTAGAGTCCTTAATTTACCTAGTGCTTAAGAGGAAGAATTTAGACAATCATAAGTATCAAGACCACAGAAAGAGTGGTGGTCTTTTATAGTCATGCAAGTACTTCAGTAGACTTCAACACCTGGGGTCAAGGTAGAAAAGAAGTTAAATCACAAAGGACATGTTTTATTGCTAGAGAAGAGATTTGCTAGGATACTTGACCAACTTATGCTGCTGACAGTTGAGCTACTCTCTATCCTATCATGCATCAAAGATTTAAAAGAAAAAAAAACATTACATCACTTGCATCCTTAGTGATGAGTTTAGCATTTCCTGAGCTCCATCTCCCAGCTTGTCTCTATAATAAGTACATCCTGTCAATTCCTCTTGGAAGGAGGCTTTTCATTTACTGAATATCTCATATTTAACATCTTTCATTCAATGAACTACATTTTAAGCTCCGAATTTCTGTGGTCAAAGTTGACTGAACGTATGCAAATCTCCCTAGATAACAAATAAGTGGTGTGCAAGACACTCCGTGACCTACAACAAACAGCAGTAGTGCACAGAATGGGAAAATAAGAAAGATCCTTGTTTGTGCCCAGAAGAAATTTAGAACACAATCTCCATGTAAGTTACCTGACTTGATTCTAAAAATATTCCATCAGGGATTTATTGTAAAACTCAAATAGCATACATGTTTCATCCTGAACACCACGGTTCATATGACTATTACAAAATGTGAAAAACTGACAAATAATCCAGAAGACAAGGTACGAAAAATAGGAAACACTTGGACACTATTGGTAATGATGTAAATTCTTCACAACTAGTTTTCAAAAGAGTATGAAGGTAGAAATCTGGCGATCCAAGATGGCAGACTAGAGGGTGACTGCATCCCCAGTCGCTCCAGAGCCCAGGAGTCAAGAAGGGGAGGCATTGAGAGACTCGGACCAAAATAGAGCCATGGGTGAGTCTGCCCACTGGGTAAAGCTCGGCCCGGGTGGCAGGCCCAGATAGAGGTGGTTTATCGGAGCAGGGCAGGGCAGCTAGAGTCTTCCACAGGCAGCCCTGTGCACTCCAGCGCTGGGCCCCTCCCACACAGCCAGCTTCTCCAGGTTCTCGGAGCAGGTCCCCTAGTGAGAGCCTTTCTGATCAGAACAAGCTCCAAGTCCCGGAGCCAGCGCGGCATGCTCTGGCCCACAAGTGGCTTCAAGGGACCAGGACAGGGCAACCAGAGACTTCCCCAAGGAGCCCGGGACCCTGCGGTGGGAGGCACCTTTCAAGGCTTGCTTCTTGGAGCAGACCGCCCAGTGAGAGCCTTTCTACACAGAACCAGCCACAAGTCCCCGAGCCAACAGAGAGCTTTGATCTGCAAGCAGCCTCTGGGATCAGGGCAGGGCAGCCAGAGACTTCTCCAGGCGGCTCTGCCCACTCAGGCCCCAGGCTCTTTCCACGGGGTGATCCAAGATGGCAGCCTAGAGGGTGACTGCATCTCCATCGCTCCAGAACCCAGGTCTCAAGAAGGGGAGGCATTGAGAGACTTGGACAAAAATCGTCATGGGGTGAGTCTCCCCCACTGGGCAAAACTTGGCCTGGGTGGCAGGCACAGATAGGGGTGGCTTATCAGAGCAGGGCAGGGCAGCTAGAGTCTTCCCCAGGTAGCCTTCCACACTCCGGTGGTGGGCTCCTCCCACAAGGCCAGCTGCACGGTGCAGGCTCCCAGTGAGAGCCTTTCCGCACAGAGCCAGCTCCAAGCCCTGGAACCAGTAGGGGGCTAGGGGCAGCTTTCTTTGGAAGCACTGCATTATCAAGTTCTTCCAAGACTTCAGGCTACTGAAGGCTGAAAGATGATACACTGGAAATCTACCAGGACACTATAAGCCAATAGAAGAAATCTGCAATATCTCAGGGTCCCACTGACAGCTGACCAATATGAGAAAACAAGAGAAGAAAATGTCCCAAACAAACCTAGATACTACATCAATAAAACCCAATGACAGCACAGCAGAAGAAATGTCAGAAAGGGAGTTCAGAATGTACATATTTAAAACAATCAGAGAAGCAAATGAGGAGATGAAAGAGCAAATGCAGGCATTGAAGGAGGAGATGAAAGAGCAAATACAGGCATTAAATGATCGCACCAATCAACAGTTAAAAGACCAAATACGGGAAGCAAAAGATCATTTCAATAAAGAGTTAGAGATACTGAAAAAAAAAAAAACTGAAATACTTGAAATGAAGTAAACAATAAACCAAGTTAAAAACTCCATAGAAAGCATAACCAATAGGATAGAACACCTGGAAGACAGAACCTCAGAAATTGAGAAAAAATATTTAATCTTGAAAACAAAGTTGGCCAAACAGAGAAGATGATAAGAAATCATGAACAGAATCTACAAGAATTATGGGATATCATGAAAAGGCCAAATTTAAGAATTTTGGGATTGAAGAAGTCTTAGAGAAACAAACCAAGGGAATGAACAATATATTCAATGAAATAATATCAGAAAATTTCGCAAATCTGAAGAATGAAATGGAAAACCAAGTACAAGAGGCTTATAGGACTCAAAATATACAAAATTACAACAGACCCACACCAAGGCACATTATTATGAAAATACCTAACACACAAAATAAAGACAGAATTTTAAAGGCCACGAGAGAAAAGAATTAAATTACATTCAGAGGGAAACCAATAAGAATATCAGCAGATTTTTCAATCCAGACCCTAAAAGCTAGAAGGGCCTGGAACAACATTTACCAATCCCTGAAAGAAAACGGATGCCAACCAAGAATCTTATACCCAGCAAAACTTACCTTCAAATTTGATGATGAAATAAGATGCTTCCATGATAAACAAAAGCAAAAGAAATTTACAAAAAGAAAGCCAGCATTACAGAACATTCTCAGCAAAATATTCCATGAGGAAGAGATGAAAAACAACGATGCAAATCAGCAACAGAAGGCCCTAGCCTAAAGGAATAGCCAAATAAAAGAGAAAAATCATGTCCAAAAAAAATATGAGTCAAATGACTGGGAATACAAATCATATCACAATAATAACCCTGAATGTTAATGACCTGAACTCATCAATCAAAAGACATAGACTGGCAGATTGGATTAAAAAGAAAAATCCAACAATATGCTGCCTGCAAGAGACTCATCTCATAGATAGAGATACCCATAGACTAATGGTGAAAGGATGGGGAAAAACACACCATGCACAGGGACACAGCAAAAAAGCTGGAGTATCCATTCTCATTTCAGATAATGTGGACTTCAAGCCAAAACTAGTCAGAAGGGATAAAGAAGTACATTACATGCTGCTTAAGGGAAGCATAAATCAGGAAGACATAACAATCATAAATATCTATGCCCCGAACATTGGCTCATCCTCGTACGTCAAACAAATCCTTCTCAATTCCAGAAATCAAATAGACCACAACACAATAATACTAGGCGATTTTAACACACCTCTCTCACCACTGGATAGATCTTCCAAACAAAAATTGAATAAAGAAACCATAGATCTCAATAACACAATCAACAATTTAGACTTAACTGACATATATAGAATATACCATCCAACAAAGAACGAATACACTTTCTTCTCAGCAGCACATGGATCCTTCTCTAAAATAGACCAGATTTTATGCCACAAAGCTACTGTTAGCAAATACAAGAAGATAGAAATACTACCTTGTACTCTATCAGATCATAATGGATTGAAATTAGAAATGAACGACAGAATGAAAAACAGAAACTTCTCCAATACCTGGAGATTAAATAATACACTATTATATGATGAATGGATAACAGAAGATATCAGGAGGGAAATAAAAAAATTCTTAGAAGTAAATGAAAACAAAGACAAATCATATCAAGATCTCTGGGGCACTATGAAAGCATTACTTAGAGGAAGATTTATTTCATGGGGCGCATTCAACAAAAGAAGTAGAAATCAAGAAATAAATGACATAACACTACAGCTCAAAGTCCTAGGAAAAGAAGAGCAGACCAATACCAAAAGCAGTAGAAGACAGGAAATAGTTAAAATCAGAGCCGAAATCAATGAAATTGAAACAAAAGAAACAATTGGAAAAATTAACAAAATAAATAGCTGTTTCTTTGAAAAAATAAACAAAATTGATAAACACTTAGCCACACTAACAAAGAGAAAGAGGGAGAAAACGCAAATTACTAAAATTTGGAATGAACAAGAAAACATCACAACAGACACGAGTGAAATACAAAACATAATTAGAAGCTATTTTGAAAATCTATACTCCAACAAAACAGAAAACCTTGAAGATATCAACAAATTTCTAGAGACATATGAATTACCTAAACTGCACGAGGAGAACATAACCAACTTAAATAAATCAATTTCAAGCAATGAAATGGAAGAGGTCATCAAAAGCATACCAACAAAGAAAAGTCCGGGACCAGATGGGTTTTCAGCCAAGTTCTACAAAACCTTTAAAGAAGAGCTCATTCCAATACTCCTCAAAGTATTCCATAAAATAGAAGAGGAGGGAACCCTCCCAAACTCGTTCTATGAAGCCAATATCACCCTGATATCTAAACCAGACAGAGACACATCGAGGAAAGAAAATTTCAGACCAATATCCTTAATGAACATCGAAGCAAAAATTCTCAACAAGATTTTAGCAAATCACATACAAATATATATTAAAAAGATAGTGCACCACAATCAAGTGGGATTTATCCCAGGGATGCAAGGTTGGTTCAACATTCGGAAATCAATAAATGTCATTCACCATATCAACAAACTTAAAGATAAGAATCACATGATTATTTCAATAGATGCAGAAGAAGCATTCGATAAAATACAGCATCCCTTCATGCTCAAAACACTAGAAAAAATTGGGGTAGTGGGAACATTCCTTAACATTATAAAGGCCATCTACACTAAGCCCATGGCCAATATTATTCTATATGGTGAAAAACTGAAAGTCTTCCCCCTAAAAATTGGAACAAGGCAGTGATGCCCTCTTTCACCACTTCTATTCAACATTGTCCTTGAGACTCTAGTCAGAGCAATTAGACAAACCAAAGAAATTAAAGGGATACGAATTGGAAAAGAAGAACTCAAACTATCCCTGTTTGCTGATGACATGATTATATATTTAGAGGAACCTGGAAATTCCACCAGAAAACTTTTAGAACTCATAAGTGAATTCAGTAAAGTAGCAGGTTACAAGATCAATGTTCATAAATCCAATGCATTTTTATACATAAGTGATGAATCTTCAGAACGAGAAATTAGGAAAACTACCCCATTCACAATAGCATCGAAAAAAATAAAATACTTGGAAATCAATCTCACAAAAGAGGTGAAAACCTCTACAATGAGAACTACAGAACATTAAAGAAAGAAATTAAAGAAAACCTTAGAAGATGGAAAGATCTCCCATGTTCCTGGATAGGCAGAATTAATATAGTTAAAATGGCCATACTACGTAAAGTGCTATACAGATTCAATGTAATTCCAATTAAAATTCCAATGATGTACCTTATAGAAATAGAGCAAGCAATTATGAAATTTATTTGGAAGAATAAAAAACCTAGAATAGCTAAAGCAATCCTCAGTAGCAAGAGTGAAGCAGTGGGTATCGTAATACCAGATCTTCAACTCTACTACAAAGCAATAGTAACAAAAACGGCATGGTATTGGTACCAAAATAGAAAGGTAGATCAATGGTACAGAATAGAGGACATGGACACAAACCCAAATAAATACAATTTTCTCATACTAGACAAAGGGTCCAAAAATATGCAATGGAGAAAAGATAGCCTCTTCAACATATGGTGCTGGGAAAACTGGAAAACCATATGCAACAGAATGAAATTAAACCCCTATCTCTCACCCCTACACAAAACTCAACTCAAAATGGATCAAGGACCTCGGAATCAGACCAGAGACCCTGCATCTTATAGAAGAAAAAGTAGGTCCAAATCTTCAACTTGTTGGCTTAGGATCAGACTTCCTTAACAGGACTCCCATAGCACAAGAAATAAAAGCAAGAATCAACAACTGGTGTAGATTCAAACTAAAAAGCTTTCTCTCAGCATAGGAAACTATCAGCAATGTGAAGAGAGAGCCTACAGAGTGGGAGAATAACTTTGCCAACTATACTTCAGATAGAGCGCTAATTTCCAGAATCTATAAAGAACTCAAAAAACTCTACACCAAGAATACAAATAATCCAATCAACAAATGGGCTAAGGAAATGAACAGACACTTCACAGAAGAAGATGTACAAGAAATCAACAGATATATGAAAAAATGTTCAACATCTCTAGTAATAAGGGAAATCAAATCAAAACTACCCTAAGCTTTCATCTTACCCCAATTAGAATGGTGATTATCAAGAACACAAGCAACAATAGGTGTTGGCGAGGATGTGGGGAAAAAGGAACACTCATACATTGCTGGTGGGGTTGCAAATTAATGCAGCCACTCTGGACAGCAGTATGGAGATTCCTCAGAAAGCTTGGAATGGAACCACTATTTGACCCAACTATCCCACTCCTTGGCCTATACCCAAAGGACTTAAAATCAGCATACTACAGAGATACAGCCACATAAATGTTCATGGCTGCTCAATTCACCATAGCCAGATTGTGGAACCTACCTAGATGCCCTTCAGTTGATAAATGGATAAAGAAACTGTGGCATATATATACAATGGAATATTACTCTGCAATGAAGAATGATAAAATTATGGCATTTGCAGGCAAATGGATGAAATTGGAGAATATCATGCTAAGTGAGATAAGCCAATCTCAAAAAACTAAAGGACAAATGATCTCGCTGATAAGCGGATGAGGACATATAATGGGGGGTGGGAGGGGTTAGCATTAGGTTTAGGGTTAGGTTTAGGGTTAGGGATAAGGAGTGTGGTAAGAATGAAGGAAAGAAGGACTGTATAGAGGGAAAAGAGGGGTTGGAGTGGTGGGTGGAAGGGAAAAAATAATGAATCAAACATCATTGCCCTATGTAAACATATGATAACACAAATGGTATGCCTTGACTCCATGTACAAATAGAGAAACAACATGCATCCCATTTGTATACAATAATAAAAAAAGAGTATGAATGTATTTGAACTAAAAATAGAACTAGCCTATTATCCAGTAGAAATAATTCTGTTTATATATTAAAAGTAAGTACAAACTTTATGTTAAATAAATTGCTACACTCCCATTTTTATTGTAGCATAAATCATAGTAGTACTGAAGACACCTGAAATGCCTTTAGATAAAGAGTACATTGGGAGACACATATCATTCCCGCTATTGAACATCTATCTACTCCTTGGACTGCTTCCACCGCATACTTGATACTGGTGCTCTCTAAAAGGAGAGAACCCAGGGAGTGATATTCACTAGATACTTCAAAGACCTGAGGCATAACAGTTGTGAGCACCT
Source organism: Sciurus carolinensis (assembly GCF_902686445.1). Lineage (NCBI taxonomy): Eukaryota > Metazoa > Chordata > Mammalia > Rodentia > Sciuridae > Sciurus > Sciurus carolinensis. Next base: position 705,964 of record NW_025920111.1, on the reverse strand, counting down.
TATGGAAAGCAGTTCTAAAGCCCAGGAAAAGGTCTGGTGGAGGAAAGATTGAGACACAATGTAATGTGAAGTCAAAGACATGGAATTTCAACTCAAATACATTCTGAAAATTGTGCCAATGGAAGACAAATGCAAAACGGAAACACTGTTTGCAGAGGGTCAAGTGATTCTCTCTTATCCTATCATGTGAAGTGTTCACAAATTCAAAAAAATTCTTAAAATATGTACCATCTAGTAATTTGGGGAGAATGATTATATATATGTATATATAATATTAGATATCATATTAGATATATTATATATTTTATATATATTATATGTTTTATATATAAAATATTTTGTCCATTTGAAATAGGGCGTGGGAAATAGCTAGTTTACATTGTTCTGGTGAGATGAAGTTCACAATGGGAATGCAGACAAGAAAATGAAAAATTAGGAATGCATTCTAGAGCTATAAACAACTAAACAGGAAGGACAGGATACTGGATTTGAGCTCCTTCTTTTCATAGATTTAGAAAGTTCAGAAGGAAGAAGAAAATGGGTTCCTAAAGACCATCACTACTTTCATGCAGCAAAATCACACATGGAGTTGAGATACTTTCTTCATGATCTTTCCAGTTATCACCACAAGGGTTTCAGACCATGATTAAAGACACCATGGAGAGATTTTTACAGGCTGGTCTGGGTCTCAGTTACTCTTTCATTCCTCATTAGACTGACCAGAATGGACTTAAGAATGAATTGTCCCAAGGAGGCCGCAGGCATGCGCACTCCAAAGACTATAACGGACAGGCCCCATTTACCATAACCAATTCCACCAACAGACAGTCCGAATTCTTCCAAAGAGCTTCGCTCACCAATCTTAACATTCACACTGTGCAGTCTTCAGTTTTGGCTTTTAGGGTGGTTAACATTCTCCCTACAAATTTTCTAGCACCTGCTTGCTGAAGCAAGCTGGATGTCCTAAATGTAGGAGAGGGAACCTAGAAGTGAATATCATCAATCATGATCTCCAGAGACAAACACTGAACCAAACTGTCAATGCTACTCCCATCTCACTTGCTATTTGCAATTCTTACAATTACATTTGGGTACAATTACAATTGGGTACAATTCTTACCCAAGTGTACCTGACTGGACAGGGTTTCAGACCCTGCCCTATGGGTGTGTACCTACTATCTGAGGGATAGTAAGGTTTCAAACAGGAATAAATGACAGGTTCTTGCTAGTGGGTACTCAGTGTTTTCAATATCAAATAATGTTTGGAACTGTGTGTTGGTAATGATATACAAAATGAATTAGTGAATGGTACAGAATTTTACCCTCAAAAATGGTTAAAAATTAAAATTAATATAATAGGTGATTTCCAGATTAACAAAGGTATTGAGTTTTGCAAAATGTACATAGTAATCAAAGCCTGAATCAGCAAAATAGGGCCAATAAATATGTAACACATAACTGTTGTATAGAAATAATGACTTTGAGTCACACATTATCATAAAATTATGATCGTAGCAGGAAAATAAAACCTGCTCCTTCTTTAGTTTAAATTCTTGTTACTATTTTATGGTGATAACTGAAAGTAGCATGTCACAGAAATGTAAACATATGGTTTACATGACCAAGGAATTATAAAATCTTACAGTCAGGCAATATGGATTTCTATCCAGTTCTCTGAATTCAAATTACTAAAATGCAGGATCATAATGTGAATACTACTTTAATAGTAAATGGCAGGACTGGGGATATAGCTCAGTTGGTAGAGTACTTGTCTTGCATGCACAAGGCCCTGGGTTCAATCCCCAGCACCAAAAAAAAAAAAAAATAGTAAATGGAAAATATGAAGGGTGTGTCTGACTTTAGGTACAATTTTAATAAAGTTTCAATTTTATACCCAGTAGACAAATATATAAAATGACAAAACCTTTGAAAAGACACTTTTCAAGTACATCAGGAGAAAAGACAGTTTGCACTGTAGAAAAGAAGAAAATATAGCATCCTTTAAAAAAGACTGCTTGGGCAAGGTGGTACCTGTGAGACAAAAATGTTATTGTGCCCTTTCCTTATACCATGGAGTAAATAATTTTCAGAGGTAATACCTACTTAAATATTTTTTTAAAAATCTAAAATATTCAAGTTGTTATAAGCAAGGGAGTTGCAGGGGGCCTGTGGTAGTACACAGTTGTAATACCAGCCAGTTAGGTTAATGCAGGGAGACTTCAAATTCAAGGCCACTTGAAAAACTGAGTGAGACAAAGTCTCCAAATTAAATTTTGAGGTGCCTGAAATGAACGTCAATGGTAGGTCACACTGGACTTCAATGTCAAGGAAGAAATAAAGGTACACCACTTCAGAGTTACACAAAACAGGCTAAATATTTTATAATGGGTCAATATAAAAATAAAAGTTTTATTTCTCAAGTGATATCATTAAAGGGTACAAAGAGAAGTGACAGAGTGGAAGAAACTAATTATGTCACATAGGACTAAACACTTAATAAAAAGGAAAAATTAGAGACCACAAATGAAAATCAGTCAACAGATTTGAATAGCCATTGTATGCAGAAGAAATGTATGTGCAATGAAAATCAGTCAACAGACTTGAATAGCCACTGTATGCAGAAGACATGTATGTGCCTGATAATAAAAAAAAATAAACTCAAATATTTAGAAACTGAAGTAGTAAACATCTACTTATGTTTAAGTAGATCATTAAGATGATTAAGTAGAAATAAACATCTACTTATGTTTATGTTTCCCTCCTTGGTAAAGTTATAAATGATTTGAGAGATTAAGATACATAAAACAACTGAGAAAATATTTACTCTCTAATAACTAGAAAAATCTGGGGTACACTTAGGAGGAAATTCTGCCTTGAGCAATTTGTCATCTATTTGGGACCAAATCCCCAAGAGTCAGTGCTAACTTCAGTAAACAGAGAACAGGATCAAACCAACAACACCTCCAAATTTCACTGTGGTTTTCATTTAAATTAATACAAAGCTGAGAAAAGACATTATACTCCATTTATGTATGATTTATCAAAATACACAAATGTTCTCTTCTGTCATGTATAACTAATTTTAACAAATAAAATATACTAAAATATTTAAAAAAGAAAAATAAGAAATTAAGATACAGTACTATGACTTGCTTTGACCAACAAACCTTGAATAGATGATATATGCTACTCTCCATAATATGAAGATATAGTAATCATTTCATACAGTATTTTTCCTGCCTTCATGTTGGAAAGTGCTATGCTAAGTTGGGGTTCTGTTAGATTGGGTGCCTGAGTGACAACAATAAGTAGAGCTTTCTCCCAATACATACTGAAAAATTAGTGTGACCAAGAAGTCAGCCTTACTTGTATTAAGTCTTGAGGGTATTTTCCTAAAGTAACTCGGAGGTGTCCTGATTTCTGAATTGTTGCCAATGAGAGTTAATCTTTTTTTTTCCTCTGAAAGTTTCAAAATTTCTTTATATTTGCTGTCTCCTTTTCACCTTTTGTAATAAAATGCTGACCTTTTTTTGGAAAAAAAAAGGAGTAACTAGACACACACAACATCACAACCACAAAATAGTGATTTTCTTTGAATATTCATGTACATAACAGTATTTTATAAACAGGGATCAAGGAAGAGGAGTTGTATCTCAAATGTGTGAATTTTTCCTTAGAAGGAACTTGATAGAATATACTTCCAACAGTTTTTTCTGAAAATAAAATGTCTATCTAGCTTAATTCATGTATTAAATAAGGGAAAACACAGTAGGCATTGATAGCCTGAGTGAGAGTTCACTTCCTGATTTTTGTCCCTCCTCTACTCACCCCAGTAATAACTCCAGGTCTAAAAACTACTCCTCAAATATTGTACAGGTCACTGATTCCTGAGTATACAGTGGCTTCTGGAAAGCCTGGATTTTAACAAACTTGCATCAGGGATTCATGGTACCAGTCAAATAGACTTCCTGTAGCTTGAACACAGCTTCAGGAATGGATAGTAAAACCATGCAAAAAATAAAAAATGCTCCAGATTATATGGATATGGATAAAAGGAAAACTTTGTACAACTGTTGGTGATAAAATAAGTTTGGTGATGTTGTTTTCCAAATAGTTTGTAAAGTCTTTTTTGAAAAAATAAAAATAGAAATATCATTGGATCCAGTAATAATTCTGGGTACACATGTAAAAGAGTTGGAATCTTATGTCAAAGAAATAGTCATAACTCCATTCTTATTCCAACCCTATTCATAGTAGCTAAAACAAAGCAACACACACAAAAAAAAAAGAGAGAAAGAAAAAAGAAAAAAACCTGAATTGTCTTTTAGAACATTTTATTGTATTTTGTTTTTGTATTGGGGATTGAACACAGGGGTACTTCACTACAGAGTCATGTAATGAGTCTTTATTTTGTATTTTATTTTGAGATAGGGTCTCCATGAGTTTTTAAGTGCCTTAAAAATTTGCTACAGCTACCTTTGAATTGCAATCCTCCTGCCTCAACATACAGTTTACTAGGATTACATTTAAAATAATTTTAGGTCAAGAAGTTCTTCCCAGCTGCAGAGCATCCAGCTACTTTCTTGAGAGGCTCCCTACAATATTTCTAATTGCTCTCCAAATGGAAAAGACTCAGAGGATGATATTCACTACATACATCAAGAAGTTTTAGGCACAGCATATGTACACACCTTATGTCAGTAAGTTCTGAAACACAGAACTAGGATAGGATGAGAGATTAATATAAGGAAGCATCACACAGTAAGTTCTTCAAAGGTGAATCTAAACACAAAAATTTCATGATAGGCTTCTGTGCCTTTGAAGACAAAGAGAGAAGATGCACACTTTTTTTTAATTGCCAAGTGTTACTTTTCTGTTTTCCTCTCACATAAATTGCTCAAAAATGGAAAAAAAATTAAACTTTAATATGTGCCATCCAGTATTTGAAGAAGTTACAAAACACTTAATCAATTTAAAATATACCATGAGAAAAAAATAATTAATAATGTTGAGAAGGAAAATTGGCATTGGAAATTTGAACAGTAGCTAAAAATTTAGAAAAACTTTCTACAAGAATACACCATAGGGTATTTCACCATCATAAACATCCACGAGAATGAGGACCTAATTAGAATAAGATATATTCCATTCTTGTATAATCACACCAAAGTAAATTCTACTGTCAATGTACAACTCAAAAGACCCCCCCAAAATTAGAAATTTATTCATAGAGTTATGAATAGTCATAATGGAGCCCATGGTTCTGGATTTGAGATAATGCTTTCTGTATATTTAGCTAACTGAGCAGGAAGGAGGAACTGAGACTTCTAGAGAACACAGCTACTTTCATGCAGGAACACCATGGAGTTGGGGTTCCCTTTTAATAATCCTCTCAGTCTTCACCACACAACCTGTGGTGATGCTAAGATGCAAGCACACTGATACCCTCATTTTTCTCTAATGATCCTACAAGTCTTCTCTTAACCCAGGGAGATTCTGGGCTGCCAGCACACTAATATCCTATTGGAGCTTCAGGCAGTCTGAAGACAGCATGCACTAATGTGACAAGATGCCCAGGGTCCAGGTAAAAACCTCAGTAGACCTACAGTAATGGACTGAAGGCTGAACTGCCACAGAGAAAGACTATGGCCAGCAGACCGAGAGGAATATGAGGAACCCCTGCCCGCCATTTCTGCTCCTTCCATCGCCAGTCCCAAGGACTTTAGTTTCCCTCCCCAGTCTCCAGATGTTTAAAGCACACTCACCATTTCCTGGTTTTCACTGTGCCCAGCGTTCTCCCTATGATTCTTTCAGCCCTTGTGTGGCACAGAAACCTGGGGCTCCCGAGCATAGGAAGAATAGCCAGAAATTGATCCAAAGAATGGTAGACTTCCGAGACAAAGGACAGCACTCCTTTGCAAAAACCCATTCCCTCTTGACTGACTGTATTGGGAGAGGAGGGTTCTCACCCAGGAGCCTCTTATTGGACAGAACTTTAGGCCCCGCCCCCAGACGCTGATCCTAGTGAACCTACCTCTGAGTGACAGACAGTAAATTGAGACCAACCCAGGAATTAATGAGAATTGAATGACAGACTTTGGGCTATTAATTTTGTTCTTTGCAGTATTAGGGACTTCATCGAAGGACACTGTACACTGAAACCCAATTCCACTTCTTTCTATTATATGAAACAAAGTCTCATTAATTTACTTACACTGGTGTCAGTACCACAGGCATGCACCACCACTCCTGGTTTTGATTTTTTTGTTGTTTGAGTTGATGTGAATTGAAGCCAGAGCTTCATCTTGCAGCTCTGCATAGGAGGGTTTGCATAGGAGGGTTTCCCTGAAGTAGTGCTATTTAACACAGAGAGGAAGAAATTTGCATTTATCATTGTATATAAGTTCATTTTGGCATATGAATTATATATGTAAAAATGGTTCATGAATGGAAATGATATAATAAAAATTACTCTAAGCTCCATTTAACTTTTCTGCTACCTGATCTTAGGGGAATGTTGTTTTTCTTTGGGGGGGTGGTACCAGGGAGTGATTCCAGGGGTGCTAAACCACTGAGACACATCCCCATTTATTTTTTAAATTTTATTTAGAGACAAGGTGTTGCTAACTTGCTTAGGGTCTTCTCAGCTGTTGAGGCTGGTTTTGAACTTGCAATCCTACTACTCAGGCTGCTGTAGTCCCTGGGATTACAGACCTGCATCATGGAAGATGGTTTCTGTCCCAAAAATCTTGAGTCACTGAGATAATAGGTATAAACCACCAAGCTAGTCCTTATTTGTTTCTTTTACTTTTGATTTGCTAGGAAGTGAACCCAGAACTTACTTCAGACTGCAGCTATTTTAATGCTGGGTTTTCTTGCAGTACTGGGATCTAGACTAGTCAGCATGATATTTGCATTTAAACTTGAATATAAGGTCATATTCATTTATTAATTGCATGTGTTTTTCATAAATAAAAATGTTAATAAACATTAGTTTAAATTTTCATTTAACTTTTTTGCTCTCTGCAATTATGTATATGCAGCTTGGGCTTTGAGCTAGAAAAATTCCCTAAAGCAGCAATGTCCAACACAAATCAATTGTAAGACATAAGTGTAAATTTAAATTTTCTAATATTCACATTAAAAAGTAAAAGGAATAGTTGAAATCAACTGTATTAATGAAGCCAGAATTAAGGACAGGTAGTTAGTGTAGAAATAGGGAATCGGGTCAATTCGAGGAAATGAAGCCATGAAGCCATCTGCCTTTGGAAGTTGGAGACTGCCCCTGGAAGAATGGAAAGTCAAGGATTTCCGGAGCCCATTGATTACCAAATTTACCTGCCTTTATGAAGGACTGCAAGCAAGGAGATGCTAATTAATGCCCCCTGGGCCCTTGCCTGCCTGAATCACCTTGGCCCTCCCCCTGCCCATGGCTTCTCAGTAATGCAAAACCAGGCCTAGTCACATAGGCAGGAAGGAGAGAGATAAGGGGGGAGAGAACTGGAGAACAAAAGAGACTTTAACCTATAAAAGATGTAGGGTGCACTCACTTCTTGGGACTTTAGAACTTCAGCCATGGCCCCCTTCTTCCTGCCGGGAGAAGTCTGTATTATTACCTTTAAATAAAACCTGCTTAATATGCTTGCCTTGGCGTGCTTCTCTAGTGTTCAATCTTCAACATTAGAAGGAGCAGAACTTGTCCATTAAATGGCGGTATCAAGGTGATAGAATTCATTTTCTTTTATAGATGTACTGGGGATGTAACTCAGTGGCACTCAACCACTGAGTCATATCCCCAACACTGCTTTGTATTTTATTTACAGATAGGGTCTCACTGAGTTGCTTAGCACCTCAGTTTTGCTGAGGCTGAATTTGAACTCACACTCTTCCTTCTGCCAGCTCCCTAGCCACTGGGATTTCAGGTGGGTGTCACTGTGACTAGCTGACAATATTCTATTCAGGGTCAGAGAATAGGAGAGATTCTACCCTTAGCGACCTGGAAGTTCCAATTGTCCAAAAGTAGACCACAGCTTCCCACTTGAAACAGGGCAGATTCAACACCATTTTAGATCTCACACAGCAAATGAACATGGGTGTCCCATGAGGTTTGTGCTCCATAACTTCACATCTGTCAACAGTCTAGTCTTTTGAGTTTAAACAGATTAAAGTAAACCTTACTTTGCAATTTGTTCTTGAACCTAAAGGCAGGAATATGATGACAGTTTCCTTCAATAGTATGGGAAATTGAGAATTCTAATGCAAATCATATGCATATATCTACACATAGATCTGCATGATATAACACAGTCTCTCAAGAGATTCAACTCTAAATTTATATCAGAAGAAAATAAAATGACTACCTATAAGATACCTTCTCTTTGCCAGAAAGCTTCTGCATGACATGTGATTGAATCTTGGCATTCTGGATAGAATGTGTCTATTAGTTGGGTGTTACTGGACTGCAAACCACTCTAAAATGTAGTAGGTCAAGATTAGACTGAACATCAAATTAGTTTGGGCTCTTCTGGGGTCTTTCAGCAGCAGTTCAAAGTTGAAAATGTCACTGAACTTCAGAGGATTAGCAGGCTGTCAAAAAATTGTCAAGATTTCCCAACCCATGTGGTCCTTGAATTAACTAATGTTGGCTTATTTTCATGGAGATAGCAGTGTTTTGAAATGAAAACTAGAAGCCTACAAATTGTTTGAGACTAAATGTCTGACTAATACTCATTAACGGTCATAGCTTTTTTTGAGTTATAAAAAATGAGGGCCCAGATTCAGCATTCTGAATTTTGACAAAAAGAGGAATAAAAGCCCATTATTGAAGTTATGGACACAGGTGAGACAAAAGAATTGCTGATACTTTGGCACTCAGAGTCATTCAGTTTTTTCCTATGAATGAGGTTAATATAACAATACAGGGTAAGGAAACATGTTCAAAGTCCCTCAACTATCAAGTAGTTGCTTGTGATACAGAATCAATTCTGCTTGATGCCAAAGCCAAAACCAACCTCTTCTAAACCACGTGATTTGCTCTTCTTTTTTCATTATCTTAGGTTTTGGATAGTGACACCTATAAGAAAGAAGAATTTTAACCATCTATTGTGGTTTTACTTTTGAAAGAATGCTTCTGAAATTTCTAGAAAGGCCTTGGCATAATTTTGGAAAATGTTTGAAGACTGAATTTAGAAAAATAAGGAAAAATATTAACTTATCAAAAAGGAGAAATTTGAAAGTAAATTTGAAGGGGTGCAGGTAAAATTCATTTCCCAGACATGGTGAAAAAAATGAGCTATGGAAACTGTAGGACTGCATGAGTGTCACATGTATAAATGGATAATATGAAACACTACATAAGAAAGTGAAGAACAGCAGATAGTGAGACAGTAATTTAAAGTAGACACAAAGATGCATGGAATCTCCCTTTCAAGAATATCATATTAGAATACAATTACAAAATAATCTGAAGGTCTTTGAACTTGCTTCAGTGAAAAAGGATTTGTAATAGCCTCAAATTAGAAAGAGATTTCAGGACTGTAGCCTGGTAAGCATTGGTGGAACATAATTTCAAACTTAACTTAAAGTAATTAATCTAAATATTCTCATACTCATATTTAAATATGAGCTATCATAAAAATCACTTAATATAAATCATTTTATAATATATATGTATATATTATATATGTAATATATGTATATATACTTGAAAAAAACTGTAAAATACATATATGCACATATATATTATATATGTTATACATATAAATATACATTCATATGAATAATTTGAACAACATAAATGCTAACAGATAGCAGTAGTATATATAAGTTGTAAACAAAGAGGGGTAACAAAGAAATAGGGAATTTTAAGAGAAAAATACATTTATAATGATGATACCCTGAACAATGTGGGAGTTTGGTAATTCACCCCACACTCCAGGATGGTCAGTAGTGGAGATAAAACCTGAGTTTCAGTTTTCTAATTTTGGATCCCACATTTATCCTAAATTTACTGATTTTTGAGAAACATGTTCCCATGCTGATTCATAAAAGCACTTGTCCCTAAGATTAAGTAGTCCATTCTTTGTGGTCCTATGTAGATTGCACCACAGAGAATAAACAAACCATTTCCAGAGAGTCTATGATCCTAGATTTGCAAATCTCAAGTTGCTATTAATTGTCCCTTTTAAAACAAAAACTCTTGAGTGACAATATGTTGATGGAAAAGTGTGGTTCCATTTTCAGAAAAAGAGAGGTGCATTTGGCTGAAGAATGATAGGCAATGGTTTCCAAATTATTTATATACTGAAGAGAACTTGAAGATGTGATCTGGGATGAAGCGACCACTCTATCATACCTGGCAGCTTTGTTTTACAGTGGTGCTTATTCACACTCTGTTCTTTCAATTCTCCCCAAATTAATTTCCAGTACCTCTGCTTTTCTAAACTGACTATCATCTGAATGTGTCATCTAGATATGTAAATGCTCCATCAATCCTAACAGTTCTTCATGGAAGTTCAAGATGTTTTTGCCATGATACTTGTATTTTTCACTATGAAAATATGAACTTGAAG